>NC_137054.1:28148155-28208155 GCF_032717465.1 Coenobita brevimanus | reverse complement strand
TGTGTCTCAATTCGCGACATTTCCCTTTTGTGAGAAGCCACGAACTATTAGTGGAAAACTCACTGTGTATCGCTCAGTTAACCGTTTCTCTCTCCATTTCGGAGTATACTTTTCAAAACATTCGTCTCTTTCAAAAGTGACCGATTTAATGCACGTCACTAAGTGCTCTACTGAGCGATACAATTGTTTCTTTATTGTTCGCCCCTGCTTGCCTCAACCGTTAGCCACGCCTTCTTCCGGTGGCTTGTGCGTCCTGCCTATACATCATTTGAATTCAGTCTAGTTGTTGCTTTGATGGAGAGAGGTCCTGTGCTCCAGAAGTGTGAGAGGAGAGGTCAGCTAGCACCCAAGCTCCACAAGATCAGTCTCCAGTACTCCCACCTTGGTGATACAAAGCATTCATCAACTATAGTATTTTCTTTTTGTATTTTCGTAGTCTTAAGAGTTTAGTTAAGGTGTTTTTTTTCTAGGCGTAAGTATTTAGCTTCTGTGTGAGTGAGTGAGTGCGGTCTCATTGATTTGATTTGAAATGTAACGTTAAATTTATTTTTGTAATCAATAAATTTAACAGTTCTTTTTCTTGAGCTTAATGTAAAGTAAACTCTTGTTTCATTTCTCCAAATTAAGCTTATTTTCCATATAGCTCCTAGCTTGCATAGACGTTTTGCTATTCATAACTGGTACTTAGACCAGTCTTGCTGTATTAACTTAAAATCCGTTGTGCCACCTAGGAGTTAAAGCATCAGCAAGAACCTGATATTATTATTAGTATTAGTTATTTATTGTCAGGGGTGAAGTAACTTTCTCCAGAGGCTAACAGTACTAATTCAGCATTTGTGAGTAATTAGTCTCTGCTGTGTACTGTTGAGAAAGTTTATAAATTCTCGTTCTGAGAGAATCGTGCGAAGCAGGCCAGCGTAAAGTAATCGTTGTTTGATTTAGTAAGACAATCATTGTCCCTGCTCTTCAATATTATTGAATATTAATATCAATTAAATAATACTTAACATTTATTTTAAAAACTCCGTGATATCTTAAAAACCCCGTGACAATATGTTTCTGCTGTATTAGCAGGAACAACAAACAAAAGATTTCCTTAAACTGGCAGGGTCAGTTGTAAGTCCGGGAGACAATCATATTTTAGTACAGAGGAAATGTGATAGAAGTGTGTGTGTGTGTGTGTGTGTGTGTGTGTGTGTGTGTGTGTGTGTGTGTGTGTGTGTGTGTGTGTGTGTGTGTCTGTGTGTGTGTGTGTGTGTGCAAGGATGCTTTACACTTCGTTTATCATGAATCTGATTATCTGCATAAAGATTTCGGGACGGGTAGAAAGAGACCTTTGTCCAGAGGAAAATTTCCTATTGTCTTCACATTACCAGAAGGTCCACTATCACACCTCCCTTATCACTTATTCATCCGCACATGTTGGTGTAGTGATGAGGTTACCGACGCCATGAGTGCCCACTGCTAACCAATGGGAGTGAGTGGGTTTAAAAACATTATACAAGGTGATTCACTTCTCTGAGGCCTCAGAATAACGCCAATATATCCGTCACTAATGAACAAATTTAAAAGACACCCTGATTTTTTTTTTAACAAGCTTCAGTTTTTGTCAGTCAAAAATCTGTAGCTGTAAACCTCCCTGACATTTGAAAATAAAAATATTTACTATATGCTGGAAATGAAATGCTGTTCTTCCACCAGTGTGGCAATGAGTGAGCATAGTTTGGTCAACTGTGCTAATCCTGTATCATGCAATACTCGAGAAGTGACTGTGTACTTTTAACTCTCCTCATTTAACTCCAGTTTCTTTGGCCTGGATGTAGGTTCACATTAAGAGACAAAAAAAAAAAAACACACACACACACACACTCGAGTAGCTAAAAAAAAAAAATTATGCTCTGCACCTCAGATGATGGCTATGGCTTCAAAGAGGCATGTGGGTACACAGGCCAGTTTTCTGTTTGCCACAGTAGTGAAAACAAGGATGAATTCTTAATCTAAGTAGTCCGATTCACTCCCCACCATGAGTGGCCACCCGACCTCTGCCACCTACACTTCTGCCAATCCTCCCACTCGTCCAGGGAAGGGGTTGAGTGACATTGCAATTGTCAAGATGTTAGAAATTATGTCATCATTATCAAGTGGCGAGATGATAGCTGAAAGTGGGAGTTATCATGAGGAGGGCAGCATACCTTGGCTGCCTTCCTGTGCCTCCTCCCCTTAGCTCCATGTCGCCAGTTGAGTGATTCTGACGATCCCTTAGCACCTGCCGAAGATCCCCCAGTACCTGCACACATCTTCTACCCTTCAAACGTCTCGGGAGACTCTTCTGAGGCGTCAGACTCTGATGCCGAGGCTTGGGTGGCAGGAAGTCATATGCAATATACTCACAGCATTTTGGCCACCCAGCCTCTGGTATAACAGCAACGCAGAGGCTCTGTGCCTCCACCACCTACATTGCCCCAGCCTGGTACTTCACGATGGATGTCCCCACAGACTGGCCCTTCATCTGTGCCTTTAGCACCACAGGTGTGACCATGTGGGCAATAAATCACAGGAAGCAGCATTGCTTCTAAACACTCCCCAGGGATCGCCACCTGGTGAATCATCATCCTCTGAATCATTTTATTCTTCCTCCCCTCTCTGCTATTCAAGAGTCCAAGGTGTATGTGGTGCATGTTCCCACAGGTCATGTATGGGGACAATGAAAACTTTTGTTTCGAAGAGGGGGAAGGTTTGGAACCCATAGTAGCTGCTATTGTTGGTTCTCAGGCATGCATTTAGGCAGATTTCCCAGGGACTGACATCTCATAGATGTTGGATATTTTCATGACATTTTTTTTTTTCACTTTCCATGATGGAATACCTGGTGGATAAAATCAACTTTCACCAGGAAATCTCCCTATGCTACAGTAGCTCGACCTCCCTTCCCCTGACAGATCGAATGGGAGGGAATGGTAGCCTGTAAAAGACAATGAATTATACCTGGGGGTAACTCTGGCCATGCTCATAGCATAGCACACAAGAAAAAAAAGCATGCCATACCGGACCATCGGAGGATGATCTCATAGCCACACCAGCCAATAGGTAATTGATGGTGTGGGACCAGTCCCTTGCCATACTACAGGTCTTGCATATTTCCCGAACCACATGGCAAACCTGGAGTACAGACCTGCTGGGGAAAAACCCGTACAGGCAGTGTCATGTCTGCTGGAACAGCCAGTGACGGCAGCACGTTCACAAAGAAATGCATTACCAGTACAGTGAGTACAAAGTGGAACTGTGCACTGAGTGCTTCTTCAATTACCACACTGAGGAGAGGTACTCGACACTTGTATGTGGGAAAGAATAAATAGTGTACAAAGTGATTTTACTACATAATTTAGACTATATATAAGGAAATTTACAATTATAAGAAAAAATTCTCAGGTCAAGGTGTAAGTGAACTCACAATACAGGTGTAAATGACTGTTACAATAATGTACCGAAAAATGAAAGCAAATTCGTTATGTTGTGATTTTAAACTGGAAATTATTTTGTGCATTTCCTCTAGTGTTGTAAGAATTTAGTCAAGTATGTGATTTTACTACAAAAAACTTAAGAATACAAGGAAGAATATGATTATAAGGAAACAATCTCAGGACATAGTGAAAGTGAAACTGCAATACAAGCACCAATAAGTGTTGAGGTAATATGATGCAATATATGTACAAACTGAATCTGTCCTGGTAGTAAACTGGTATTTATTTTGTACAGTTACTCTAGTGCAGTAAGAACTTAATCAAGTAAGTGCTTTGGAAAATAAGAAAACTACAGGTTTAAAAAAAGGAAATGACCTGAAGGATAACTCAGACGATCTTACTCAGTGCAGAAAATGTAGTCAAAAGTGAAATTGAAAGTGCTGCTTGGTGGAGAGTTATGTGCAATAAACCATGGAACTTCTTTTCTCTCTTCCATCTCACACTCCATAGTGCACAGTGTCACTCTGGAAAGGCCAGGAAAATTGGGCGAATAAACTGAGCTAGCCACATATATAAGGGGTGATGAGGCATTCACGCAGCAGTGTCTGGGGACAGAGAAGAGGAGTGTCAAGGTCAAGTGGGGCAAAGGGGACCGTGAGCGAATGGGAGCGGGGAATCTCTGTCTGAACCAGGCAGGCACAGGGGCTATCTACTGTAGCTGCTAACTCACCCGCTCATATGAACAGAGCCCCTCACTACCCCAACAATTGCCTCCATTTCATCACCTCTTACTTCCACATTCCCTCTACCTAGTGACCTGCAGTTAAATGCATTGAAGAGATGAAGGATTCATCAGTATTCTGATTTTTCACTGAAAGTTTTCTGAGCTGTAGTTATGTAGCTATGACTGGTTGAAAACACCCGACTTTTCAACAGCAAAAAAAGACACATTCTCCTCCCCACTTTCAGTCTCCCCCATCTTCCCTCGTTTCTTTCACATCTCCCTCCCTCATCATTCCTCGTTTTCCTCTCTCCCTCTCTCGGACATAATTATCCCACCCTGACTCCATTTTCTGCTCCTTTCCCTCTTTCTCCTACAGAAGAACTAGTTTGAGAAGAACAAGGGGGATTTAAGAAGGGAAAAGGGTTTGTAGATCAGATACTTGTTCTTAGATGTTTAGTGGAGAAGTATCTAGAGAAGGGAAAGAAAGTGTATCCTGCCTTCATGGACATGGAGAAAGCATATGACAGAGTAGATAGGCAAGGTATGTGGAAGGTATTAAGAATACGTGGAGTGGATGGGAAATTGTTGAGTGCTGTGAAGAGTCTGTACGAGGGAGCTAGGGCTACAATGCGAGTGGATGGAGAGCTGAGTTCCTTTATCTAAATGTGGGACTGAAACAGGGATGTGTGATGTCTCCATGGCTGTTTAATGTATCCATGGATGGGGTTGTAAATGAGGTGTAAGGCCAGGCAGTGGATGTCATGGTGGCTCTAATGAATGAGGGTGAGGTGTGGAAGATTCCGGTGTTGCTGTTTGCTGATGATACGGTGTTGTTGAGTGAAGATGAATGGGAGTTGCAAGGTTTGGTGAATGAATTTGGGGCAATGTGTAAGAAGAGGACTCTGAAAGTTAATATAAACAAGAGTAAAGTTATGGTGTTTGAGATGCATGAAGTCACAGAATGCACGGTGAGGTTGGATGGTGAGGATATGGAGAATGTGAGTGCATTCAAGTACATGGGTAGTGTGATGAGTAAGAATGGAAGTTTTGGGGATGATGTGCTTGAAAGGGTACAGCAGGGAGGGAAGGTTGTTGGTTCACTGAAACCGGTGATGAGGTATAGAGAGGTGAGTATAGAAGTTAAGAAGTCACTGCATGATAGGACTGTGATCTCTACCCTGACGTATGAAAGCGAGGCATGGACCTTGCTAGAGGGGAACAAGTCAAGAGTGAAAGCAGTGGAAATGAGTTACCTGAGAGGAGCATGTGGAGTGACATGGAGGGACAGATTGACGAATAAAGAGCTGAAATAACGTTGTGGGGTGGATGTGGATGTGACTGAGAAAATCAGGAGAAATACACTGAGGTGGTTTGGACATGTGGAGAGAATGGAGAATGAAAGACTGACTAACAGGGTGTATGTAGATGAAGTGGAGGGAGGGGGAGACCGAGGATGAGGTGGAGAGATGGAGTTGAGAGGTATATGAGGAAGGGAGAGAGTAGTATAGTGAAAGGATAGAAGGGGGGAAACGGAAGGGACGGGAGAAAGGGAGATAGTAGTAGAGGGAGAGAACAGAAGAGGAGGGGAAAAGAAGAGGAGAGGGAAAGGAAGGAAAGAGGAGGAGGGAAGAAGGAAATGAAAGAGGACAAGGGAAGGAGAACGGATGAAAGCGTGAAAAAAGAGAGTGAAATGGGAAGTACAAAGAAGGAAATGATAAGGAAAGATTGAAACGACGGGATAAATAGAGAGGAAACTGCGGAAGGATGAGGGGGAACGAGAGTACGGATGAGGAAGAAAAACGAAGGACGGGAGCGGAAGGGAAAAGGAGGATTCGTGGGAGAGATGAAGGGAAGGGAAGAGAGAGAAAAAAAGAAAGGATTAAAAAGTGAGTAAAATTGCAGACGTGAAGAGGGGAACGGAAATGGGGTAAAAATACAGGGTAAAATAAAGGGGGGGGGGTGGAAAAAGAAATGGAGGGAGGGGGGGAAAGGAAAACAAGCCCAGAATGAAAAAGGAGAGATTGCTACGATCACCCCCATTACCAATCACATATACCACCACCAGTCCCAGCTACCACCATCATTTCCAAAACATCTACCACCCCCGCCACTACCAACCTCAATACTGGTAACCATGATATCAATCGCAGGCATATCAGCACCGGCGTTATTACAGTAATAACGCCAGACCATTACCTCAACGATACCAGTAAGCAAAACAACCACCAGTAAACAAAACGACCACAAAAAAAACGCAAAATAAACGGAACAACCGTCATTAAGCAAGACACCTACCAGTAACCTTATAATCCACCAGTAAGCATATCAACCACCACTGAGCTAAACAGCCACCAATAACAAAAGCATGCATCTCTACCGAAGCAGTAAGTTTGTTTAAGTATGTTTCATATTTTATTGATATTTTTAGAGATATCCATGCATGATTCTAGTCAATGATATTACCAGTTTTGTCAGATGATAATCATTTTAGCAATCATTAACATTTCATTTTTATTCTCCAGGCTACGATGCCAGCCTCTGCACTAATCTTATACAGCCTTATGCTCATCGAATGGTCGCCCTAACTTGAAGGAAATCGAGTTGTGTAAAGCTAGAGTAAAGTACAAAGAACGTCCCTGGGTAAAAGTATTAAGCTTATCATTACGGTATTATGACTAAACTAGCCACGCACTGCATCAGCAGTGTCCCTATCCAACATACTCCAACCCCACCACACAAATACAGGTACAGTATCTCCTAAATCACTATTCACCGTCTCTATTACCAAGACGGTAAGACCAACAAATCGACAGTACTCTCACCGTCAGCAGTATTGCCATTTTCACCACGACAAACATCGTCACCATCCCAAACCATCACCGACACCACACGTACGCACAAAACAATCAGAACCACCACTACAACCACAACAATATTCATACGGCGCACCACTACCATAAGCCAACCAAATCAACGTTTCTACTATTACAACTGCTACTACTACTACTACTACTACTACAACTACTACAAGTACTACTGCTGTGGCTGGTGCCGTTGCTACGCTAATAATGATGATGATGATGATGTTAATAATAATAAAAATAATAATAATAATAATAATAATAATAATAATAATAATAATAACAATAATAATAATAATAATAATAATAATAATAATGATATTAACAATAATAATAATCACAACAACAACAACAATAATCAATCTATCTATCTATATACCTAGGCTGCTTCCCCCAAGGAAAGGGAGCTAGCCGAGACAGGACGACACACTCCCCATTTACTCATCCATTCTGACACATTCATTCGCATCTTAGCCCCAAAGGGGAGAAGGGACAGATCCTCACCGCACCACACCGCACAAGGGTCAACTGCGCAGTGCAATCAGTGACATCCGCAGCCGGGCCCGACAGCAGAGCTGGTTTACACCTGCCACATCATAATAGACCCATCCCCTTACCCGCACCTGACCTGACTAACTGATCAGACCAATGCGGGAGAATATCCCCTCAGGGCTGCGTCATCATTTATTCATTCATAATTTCTCTCCATTTATTTCTGTCACGCACAGCCACTCTTCCTTGCACAACAGACATCCCTCTCGCATCCAACGCTCTCTTCACACTGTCCATCCATCCTATTCGTGGTCTCCCTCTCAACTTTACACCTTGCACATCAGATCTAGTTATCTTATTCACCAATCGCTCATTATCTATTCTCTCCATATGCCCAAACCATCACAACACCCTCTGCTCAACTTTACCAGCCATCTCCCGAACAACTCCAGTTCTCCTTCGCACTTCATCATTTCGCACTCGATCCATATGCGTCACTCCACACATACTCCTCAGACACCTCATCTCCATTACATTCAAACTTTTCCTCTCTGCTACACCCATATTCTATGTTTCAGCCCCATAAAACGCAGTCGGTACCACAACACCCTCATTCAGCCTTCTCTTTACATTCATTCTAAGCGAACACTTTTTTCATTCCTCCCAGTACCTTTCCTACCTCATTCATTCTAAACTTTACTTCTGCATCTATTCTTCCATCCACAACAACATGTGACCCTAAATATTTAAAACACTCTACCTCCTCAAGCATCTACCAACCTCGTACACCTCATCACTTTACTCTTATTCTCATTTACTTTCAATTTCCTCCTTTCACACACCCTTCCAAACTCCTCTACCAACTGTCTCAATATCTCCTCTGAATTAGCCACCAGTGCAGTATCATCTGCAAATAGCAGCAGCTTCAGATTCCACTCTCCACCATCAACATTCACCAGACTCGGATCTCCACCTGAAACTCTTGCATTCACCTCCCTTACAACACCATCAATTTAAATATTAAACAACCAAGGCGACATCACACATTCCTGTCGCAGCCCCACTTTCACGGGAAACCAATCACTCACAGCATTTCCCACTCTTACACACGCTCACCTATTTACATAAAAACTTTTCACCCCTTTTAGTAACCTACCATCAAATCCATACACTCTTAAAACAGTCCACAAAGCCTCCCTTTCATTTCTATCATACGCTTTTTCTAAATCCATGAATGCCCAAAACACATCCTTGCCTTTCTCTAAATACTTTTCATACACTTGTCTCTCAGCAAACACCTGATCCACGCATCCCTTCCCTCTCCTAAAGCCACTCTGCTCATCACCAATCACTCCCTCTGTACCCTCTCTAACTCTCATAATTAACACTCTACCATACACCTTACCTAAAACACTCAACAGACTTATACCTCTAAAGCTAGTACATTCATACTTATCACCCTTGCCTTTATACAACGTGACGACACAAGCACTTGCTCAGTCAACTGGCACCATACCTTTCACAAAGCACATATTCAACAATTATACTAACCAGTCAAAAACAGTCACTTCACCACCCTTCAGGCATTCCACAGCACACCCATCCATACCTGCAGCTTTCCCTGTTTTCATCTCCTTTACTGCCTTCTCCACTTCCTCCATCGTGATCAAAGAATCATTCAACTCTCCCAACACATTTATTCTTTGCAGCCTTCCATCCTCCACAATCTCAGCCACCCTTTCCTCCTCTACATTTAACAATCTTTCAAAATACTCTCCCCATCTCTTCCTTACTGCAATAATAATGATATTAATAATAATAATAATAATAATAATAATATTAATAATAATAATAATAATAATAACATAATAATGATAATAGTAATAGTAATAATAATAATAATAATAATAATAATAATGATACTACTACTAATAATATAATATTATTCTCCCAACAATAACAGTTACTACCAAATGTACATCCACCAGGGCCAGTCACATTAAGCTTTCCACTCAAAATTCCATCTCGTTTAGTGACATAAAGTGCAAAACCTCTCTCCTCGCCCTGAAATTAATCAAATATTATCGCTGTTGCCATAAACGTATGATGGACATGAAATTTGGCCATAACTTAAAAGAAGTGGGAGGAAGGGAGGCTGGGAGGAAGAGAGGGAGACAGAGGAATAAGAGGGGCAATGAGAGGATGGGGAAATGAGAGTAACGACGGGAGAAGGAGGGAAAATAAAAGGGAGGAACAGCTAGACTGAGAGGGACTGGGGAGGAGAAATGGAAGATGGAGAAAGTGCAAAGGGAAAGGTGGCATGGGAAAGAGGAACAGTGAGGAGATTTTAGTAAGTAAGGATGAGGAATGGAGAGAAAAAAGGAAAATACCAAGAGAAGATAAATGAAATAAAGTTTGGGAAGCAGGACAAGGGTGGAAAAATAAAAGAGGCAGCGGACTGACAGAAAAGGGGGGGGGGGATATCAACAAAGACGCAGAAAAATAATAAAATGTAAGTATATAAAAGAGAGGATTAAGGAAGTAGTAAGGAAAAAGAAGGCACATTAGAAGTGAAAATCTTATACAAAGAGGGAACTGCAGCAGTTAAATTACATAAAGACTGGGTAAAAATTAAGATTTACTGTAGAAGGGAGTGCGTCAGGATGATAAAATTTCACCAAAATTGGTTACAGCCTGCCTAGAAGGCATTTTCAGAAAGCTAGACTGGGAAACCAAGGAAGAACCATTGATGGAAAAAACCTAAACCGTTTAGGATTTGCAGACGACATTGTCCTAATCTCAGAAACATCAGATACATTGCAAGAAATGTTAAACGACCTAAAGAGAGAAGGTCTCAAAGTAGGGCTAAAGATGAACCAGAGTAGAACTAATGTTTCATCTAAACATACCATAGAGCATCATCAGAATAAGCGAAGAAATTCTTGAAGATGTGACAGAGTACAATTACTTGTGGCAAATACTAAAACTAACGAAAGCCCATGATAACGAAATAAACGTATTACAGCTGGATGGAAAGCTTTCGGTAAACATAGAGACATCATGAAAAGTAGCTTGCCAATGTATATAAAACGATTAATATTGTCCTTATTTCCGTTTTTCTGATAAAATCCTGCATCCAGCAGTACAGATTGCTTTGGATACCTCCTTGATGGTACAGTTTCCATACAATTCTTTGGTGCGGTGCTCTGTCAAATGCTTTCTTAAAATCTAAATAGATACTGTCCACCCATCCTTCTCTTTTCTGTAATGTTTCTGTAACTCTTTCATAGTAGCTTATTAGATTAATAACACATGATTTCCCCTATCTAAAACCGAACTGTCTCTCCATTATCATACTGTGTTCTTCTAGATGTTTTACCCAAACGTTTCTTATCACCTTTTCTATTATCTTATTTGCAACACTGGTCAATGATACTGGCCGGTAGTTGAGTGGATTTTTTCTATTCCCTTTCTTGAATAGGGGAACAGTGTTTGCTTTCTTCCAAATATCAGGTAGTTTACCTTGACCTAAGGATTTATTGAATATTAAATACAATGGTCTACTTAACACTTTTGCACATTCATGTAGCACCCAACCTGAAATTCCGTCAGGACCATTTGCTTTCCCTCTGTCTAATTTACTTAACACTTCCTGTACTTCTTTATCTGATATTTATTTATCTGGTAATACTTGTGGGCATGCATGTTCCATGTCTCTCAAAATTTCTGTCTTTTATAAAAACAGATTGGATTTTTTTATTTAGTGCTTCACTAACATCTTTCTCTTGCGTATAGATGATCCGTTCATCAGTAATGGACTGTATTTTATCTTTTCCATTTGTTTTAGTTCGGATGTAGCTGTACAAAAGCTTATATTGATCACTACTTTTATTTATAATTTCCTCTTCAAACTGTCTCTGAGCCTCCCTCCTTATCTTTGTATAAATATTTCTTGCCTGTTCATAATTGTTATATTCCCGCTCATTATTGTCTCCTCTGTATCTATTCCTCAGCAAGTCCTTTTTTCTTTTGATTTCTTTACATTCGGTATTAAATTATTTCTTTATTTTCATTTCTATTGCTTTGTGCTGTAGGATATAATTTTGGACTCGTACTTCATAAAGATCACAGAATTTTCTATATATAATATTTAAATATTCTCCTCTTAGTGCCTTTTCCCAATTTATTTCTATGAAGTACTTTTTCAGGTCATGATATTTTCCCTTTTTGTAATTTAGACTCTTTTTGTAACTCTCATTACTGGTAACATCATATGCAATCCTGAAGTTACAGTTTAATACTGCATGGTCGCTTTTGCCGAATGGGGGGTGATACGTTATATTGTCACTTCCATTTTCTTGCCTGGTAAATATAAAATCTAGTACTGATGGATCATCAAGTCCTCTTTTTTTGGTGTTTTCCTTTACGTACTTTGTTAGGAAAAACTCGTGCACAAGATCTAGGAGCTATTGATCCAAACTGCTTTCATGGCTTTTTATATCTAGAGTATGCCAACTTATATTTGAACTGAAGTCTCCATTTAATACATTTCTTGCATATTTCTCTTCCATTCTATGTAGTAATGTTCTTAAACTTTGAATTGTATTTTCTGCCAGGTCTTCATATTCTCCTTTTTCCCAAGTGTTTGTTTTGAATGACACGTATAAATTTGCCATAATTAATTTCCCTTCAGATGTGTTAATTTCCAATACAATCAGTTCTACTTGTGTGTGTGTGTGTGTGTGTGTGTGTGTGTGTGTGCCGTATCCCGAAGCATACAGACAATGCACACTGCACAGTCCTCTGTCTTCTATGGTTCATTCTTTACCCTCTCTGTTCAGTCCCTTGCAGACAATACAGACAATAATATAATACAAGACACCATCGTACTGAAGCCATAGTTAAGGATTAGATTTTAATTATTTCGGGACATGACATGTTCATTAAGGTTTAAAAAAAAAATATCGTTGGAGATAAAGATGACTAGAGGCCCTTCCAAGGGGGGAATCACACCAGCCCGGAGGCGATACATACCTAGTGCGGCTCAGAATATGACCTTATTTGATCTACTTTCACCAATTTTGAATTTCTCCAAGATTTTCACCCCTACTACACACCTGTAAAATACTGTGATGATATCTTGAGCGGTTGTGAAGTTATCATGCTAACAGACACACAAAAAGACGGACAAACTGAAAACAATACCAGCTTCACTATCGTGGCTAGTAATAACCTAAGAAAGAGGTCATTTTACCTGAAACACACACACACACATACACACACACACACACACACACACACACACAGATATTAACTCATAAAAAAATATTAAAAATCGGATTCATCGACAAAAATTGAACCCCCCCCCTCTCTCTCTCTCTCTCTCTCTCTCTCTCTCTCTCTCTCTCTCTCTCTCTCTCTCTCTCTCTCTCTCTCTCTCTCTCATTTCTTCTAAAAGCGGTGGTGGTAGAGGATCCATCATGGTAATTACTGCTGTACTCTCAACGATAGCCGTTCCTCTCTTTCTCTCACTGTCCTCTCTCTCTCTCTCTCTCTCTCTCTCTCATTTTTAGGCTTCGTCTTATAAAGGCCGAAGTTTATTTTTTTTATCCATATCATTATTATTTGCATTTGTTTCCTTCGATCTTGATATAATGATATTACACATGCAGGTATTCTAGGGTAACCCAGAACCTTTTGACAAATATGAATGACCTTGACGTATTTTGAAGGTGATATACTCATTTTTATTATAAGAGTTGCATATTTGATATTGAAATATCTCAGGAACTAATTGAGATACAGCGATTTGCTTGAAAATCCTTTGATAAAAATGTTTGCTGGATATTTCTGTGTTGATATTTTGCCATTTAGCCAAGTGGGAACTACCGAATTCAAATCTTTTTTTTTTTTTTTTTTTTTTTTTTGCAACACTTTTTAGAGAAAATCACAAAAGCTTTGAAGCTGTAACTTTCCAAACACATAGCAGCTGTCCCTCTTAAGATCTAAAAGGAATATGGTTACAGTTAAGGTATTAGTTTGCCAGTTATTGAGACAAACGTAAAGTTTGCACATGCGTTCTTCGACATGTTTGACTTTATATCTTCTTGATACACAAGAAGTTACCTTACGGTCTTCAGATCTTAATTATATTAAAGATCGTGTCTCCAAAATATGAATAGATAAGTAGTTTTTCTTAATTCAGTCTTACCCAATTCCTTCCTTACCACTTTCTACAATTATTATTCCTCACACACTTACTGCCTCCCATATTCATGTACTTCTCTTCATTCCTCCACATTTTGCTTCTTCCCTTTTTCTCCATCTTCTTCTTCTACATTTCTAACAACAACGTTTCTTGCATTCTTCTCTCCAGCTTTCTCTTTTGTCTTCAACTTGTCTTTTTAGTGGTATCTCTTTCAGCTGTGTTTAGACTCCAGGATTTTCTGCTATTTTCCTTTTTGACAATCATCTTATCCCTAATACCTTCTCATTTTCGGTCTTTTTTTATTGTTATTTCCTTCTTTCTTCTTACCACTTCCATCATCTTTTCTCCTCTCACTCTCTATCATTCTTCTTTATAACCTCTTCAATTTGCCTTAGTTCTTTTCTTTTGCACTCTTTCCTCCTTCTCATCCTTCCTATTCCCATTCTTTTCTCCTCCTTACCCATATCTCTGAGTTTGTTTTTTTTCTTACCTCTTCTTATAGTTTTCCATTGTTTGTCTTCCATCTTCCTCCACCACTATCCTCTTCCTCCTGGCTCCCTCCCCTCAACCTCTTAGTCTTCTCCCTTCTTCCCTTCACTACCATCACCTTGTCTCCCTCATCTTTACGATTTACAGTCTTTCAAATGTTTCATATTATTGCTGGCTGTTTTACCACCGGTCTGCACCGTAACATCCCATTTCATCCTCTCTACCAGCTTCTTTTTAGTCTTCCCATTATTTAATAATCTTCTTTGTTCCACCTTTGTCTATCATCATATCCTCCTCATTTCTACTACCTTCCGCCTCTTTTTTTTTTTTTTTCCACAAATTCTTCTCTCCCCTTTCCACTTGTTCGGCGTCCGTCCATCTTCTAAAATAATTTCTTATTCCCTTTCCTTGTCTCACAATCTCCTGCACTCTCTCCTTCTTTCTCCGTCCATCATCTTACCCCTCCTGATCTTCACTCTTTATCCTCTTCTCGTCAGTCATCAACATTGTCACATCTATTCTTTCCTCTTCCATCATCCTTTCTCTCGTTCTCCTTCTTCTCCGTCCCCTACTGTCTACCTCGTCCCTCCTTCACACCACCATACTACCTCCATTTCATCCTTCCTCATGTTTGCTTTCATCATCATCCTCTTCTCTTCAGTGTAAGTTTTTCTTCTACCCTCTCCTATTCCTCCATCTACCTGTCTTCTCCTCCTCCTCCTCCTCCTCCTCCTCCTACTTCAGTATTTCCCACTATTTTGTCCCATTCTTCTTTTCCACCGTTATCCTGTCCTGTGACTCTCCTTGTCCCTCTCTGAATTAACTTCCATAATAAGCTTGCAGCTCCGTCATCTTATTCCCTTCATCATTACTGCCTTTAGCAGCCGCGATAGCGAAGCTGGTATTGCTTTCAGTTTGTCTGTCTGTGTGTTTGTCTCTGTGTCTGTTAGCACGATAACTTCGCAACCGCTCAAGTTATCACAACATCTTACAGGTGAGTTGTTGGGATGAAAATCTCTTTCGAGTATTGTTTTCAGTTTGTCTGTCTGTGTGCTGTTAGCGCGATAACTTCTCATCCACTTATGATACCATCAGAAGATTTTACTGGTGTGCAGGAAAGATGAAAATCTCCCACGAGCTCGAAATTGGTGAAAGTAGGTCAAGATCTGTGTATCTAGTACCACGATAGCGTCGCAACCGCTCAAGGTATCATCATAAAATTTTACAAGTATGTAGTAGGGTAATCTCCAAAGGGTTCGAAATTGGTGAGAGTAGATCAAGGTCAAGGCCATATTCCGGGCAGCGCTAGATATGTACAGGGTCGCGGCTGGTGTGATTACCCCCTTGGGGATGCCTCTAATTTATCTTGATTCTTATCTCCAGTCTTGAACACTACTATTCCTTCTGTCAAATTCTTATTCTCTCTATCATTTCCACCTCCTCTTTCAAAAACGTTTTTACCATTTTCTTCCTTCCTGCACCGTCTCATTCTTACTCATCCTTACTACCTTTCATCTTTATCTTCTCTTCAGCTTCAAACACCTTCTCTTCTCTTCTTTGGGGGAGGTGGTAGCCGATTACTTAGGGAGGTTGTCTGTTGTTTAAAATGACAGGAGTTTGATCCTAGGCAACTGCAAGGAACTATCTGATTGTTTGAATTTCGTTAGAACAGCCTGACATGCCATAGTAGCCACTGAACCAGTCCCGAATGAGACTGCAGCCGCATGCATTCAGAATGGACGGTAGCTTTTATTCCTGTGTTGACATGTAAAGGTGTATGGCACATACGAGGATTGGCGGGTCAAGGGAACGAGTTACTACGTCCTTACATAGAGTCGGACATACTCGTATATAATAATAATAGTAATAATAATAATAATAATAATAATGATAATAATAATAATAATAGTAATCTTCAACCTGACCTCTTCCCCGCGCCCCTTATCTCTCCCAGTCTCCTCCCCTTCCTTCTTCATTCATCCTCTATCATCTCATCCCCTTAAAATCCTCTCTCATTTCCAAACCTCTTCCACGATCTAAAAGAAAACAAAAATTGTGCCTCGCTGCAGCCTGTTAAGTAATTATCTGTCTGCTATTAAATTAAATAGACGAGAGAGAAGTAAGCGTCGCCTGTTTCATATACTGTACTCAGGGATGAAACAAAAAAATAGGTTAATGACAAACCTATCATCGCTATTTTTTTTTACACTTTCTGTCGACATTATTTTTTAGTTATATTCTTCTGCGTGCCTGATTCTATAACTCTCTCTCTCTCTCTCTCTCTCTCTCTCTTACCCACTTTATATTCCCTTCCCATCATAATTCCTTACTTTCTGATCCCCGTCTCAGCTTCACTTTTTTGCCTATACTCCTTTTATTACCTCCCCCTTCCTCTCCCCTCGTCTCTCCTTTCGTCTCTGTTTTTCTTCGTACCTTTTCTATTTCCTTCCCCCTTCCAGTTTTTTATCATGTTTCCCCCTGTTCTCTCGACATTATCTTTTCCTTTCCACCTCTCTACATTCACCCCTTCCACTGGACTCCCCAGCCCCTTCTGCTTTCCCCTTCCTATAATATTATTTCTTCTTTTTTTTTTTAGTTTCTCTTTAGATCTGTCTCATCTCTCCCACCTCCCATTCCCTCATTTCTCTCTACCACTAACTATTCCCCTCCCTTTCTCCCTTTTTTCCCTCCTATATCCCTCCTTTCATCTTTCATGATCCTCCCTTCCCTCCTTTCTTCCCTTCTTCCTCTTTCCTTTCAGCTATTCTTCTGTTCTCCTTTATTTATTCTGTCCCAGTCTGCCTTGCTTTAAACCTTTTTCCCTCCACTTTATCCTCCACCCTTCACCCCTTTTTATATCCTGTCCCCCAAACCTCTTTCTCTTACTCACCCCTTTAAACCCCTTTTTCACCCTTAACCATTCTATTCCCCAGCTCCCACAGCTCTTCTAACCCATTCATTCCTCTTTACTCATTCCATCTCATCTTCCATTTCCCATTCCTCGGTCTTCTTGGTACCCCTTCCCATCCCCATCACCCCTCCCTCACACTCCCACACATTAAGCAGAGGTGGGCTCATGAGTCAATGCTTTAATCCGATCATCCCCCAACACCTTGAAACACGTTACCATCACCATTACTCTACTTAGTACTAACACAACCACCATCGCTATTTGCACCAACATAATTACCACGATAATTTTCAATTTACCAAACCACAACAATCATTAAAACCACCACCTCCACAATGAACAAATCTACCACAACCCACCGCAGCTTCTTCTATCACCGCCACAGTTACCAACATCTTTTCCTTCAGTACATCATCATCGGCGCAGTTTTCACCACCTCCACCACAACTAACTACTACTGCCACAACGACCATCAGCATCGATACAGCATTTGTATCAACATTACTAATATCACCAGCTTGATAACTAACATAACTATTATCAGCATCTCAGTGTCTGCCACCATCACCAGCACAATACCACGTTAGTATCTCATCGACTGCCCATTTTTACCACCACTACCAGCAGCCAGTCTTCCTCCATAATTAACAACGTTTGCCAGTAGCAACACAACCCTGTCCGACCTGCATCTCCACCGCTGTCTCTTCTACCACCACTACAACCACCAGTAGCTCCGCAACTACCAGCATAAACATCACGATTACCACATCCAAATACCGGCAGGAGTACTATCACAAAAACGCCACACGCGGTTCCAGTATCTCCAACACTCTCACCATTGCATGCTACCAGCACATTCCTCCATCGCCATTAGACTGTAAATACCACCAAACCACCAAAATGGTTACCAAAGCTACCACTACCACCACCATCACCATACAACCACTAACAATATCTCCACAACAATATCCCAGCACTTCCACAACCTCTCCTACCCCCCCGCCACCATCACCACAGCTATCAACAGTACCTACACACCTCTCACCAACGCCAGTTATCAACTCATTCCACCATCACCACCACAGCTATCATCAGCTCCATCAGAAACCCCGTGAACGTTACCATCATTACCGCCATAATCAGTATGCTACCCAAATCCCCACCTCTCTCACCATTGCCACATCATCAACTACAACCATTCATGCCATCACTGCCCCCACGTCCCACATCACTGCCGCAACAACCACGATATCACCAACAGTACATTTGAATGTGGTCGTCGTTGCAGCTCCAACAACCACATATACCATGGCCATCACCACAATTGTCACCATTATCACCGCAAACAAATCAATGTCTCCATGACTCATTCACCAACACTTCCACACCTGGCACCACCATCACCACAACTACCACAAAGGCTACTAACAGTACTATCATTTTTTTCTACGGCTCTCACTATCAACAGTTACCACCACCACAACAACAACAACAGCAGCAAACAGCACCAAACCGCCAATTTTGCCAAGAAAACTACCATTAAGTACCTAGACAAATATTACCACCATATCCACAACTTACCCTAAACACTTCTACATTTACCATTATCATCACAACAGCTACCACAACAGCTACCGACATCCTCAGAATTAAAGCCACAACGACCACATTCAATATCACAGTTACCACAAGTACCACCACAACTACAACAACGGGTGACTTATGTAATCTGACTGATGTCATTTTTCTGCAATGATATCCCTGTCAGATGACGTCTTCATATATTCTGCTTGTTACCAAAAATCAATTATCTGGTGGCCGACTTCTTGTAGAAAAAGCTTAAAACCATTTTCTATTAACCTATCTAATACGATAATGTGCTTCTGCCGTTAGATTTTATTCAAATTTTGGGAAACTTTTACTCCGGAGGGACTAAAATCAGTCTCCACTGATCTATTAATACTGTGACTTGCTATTTTTTTATGCTGAAGATTTTTTTGTTTTTTTAATACAGGCAAGGGGACTCTTAAGCACCTAGAAAGCACTCAGAGACCGAATACCTCCCCCAGTGCCATTAAAAGTGCCATATATATATATATATATATATATATATATATATATATATATATATATATATATATACTGGTTAACCTAATTGCATTTCAGACTAAGGCAAAAGTCTACATATCCTTTCTTCAGGTGCTTATAACAAGAATATAATTGGTAAGCAGTAGCAAGCCTTCTGTCGTCATCAGGCGGCTGAGGTTTAAGAAATGACACAGATGATATATAAATAAAAAGTCATAAATAGCAGAGGTTAGTGGAAAAACATCTTCTTTTCTCTCTCGTTCTTAAACTTCTGTATTTTTTTAACATCTGCAATTCGACAGTAGGTAATCCTCCCAACAGGAGAGGTCAGTAAACCCTGTGAAATTATATATCTGTTCGATGAACCGGGGATGAATAGTACGTTCTCGGCTGAATTAGATATTTTATTCACTGGATAAAATAAAATAAAATAAAATAAAAAGGTGCACCGGAGTTCGCAGCAGGAAGCTGTGTGAAACCTAAAACCTCACAGCAAAATTAATACCATGGTTAGGTCTGGTAAGACAAGGGACACCTTTCCCACCAGCGCCTAAAATGCAGTGTTGGTCCTCGCTATCTCCATCACCCTCACTGTCATTAACTTCATCACCATTATGATCACTATCAACCACTCCACCACTATTATCACTACTACATTCACCATCACACTCACCGCTACCAAACAACCTCAATTACACTACCAACATTACCACACGAACCTCACCAGCTTCATCATCACTCCCACCATGACCATCATCATCACCCCCACCATCACCATTTCCACCACAACCATCAGCACCATCACCACCACCACTGTCATCACCACCACTATCATCACCATTAGCATCAGGAGAGAGTAATATAGGTAGGAAAAATATCCAGCAAAGCAGAGGAGATTACTGGAAGGACGAAGAGACCTTAACGGAAAACAAGATTAGCAGAAGGCCATGAGAGAGAGAGAGAGAGAGAGAGAGAGAGAGAGAGAGAGAGAGAGAGAGAGAGAGAGAGAGAGAGAGAAGGAAGAGGGAGGAGGGGAAGGATGGGAAAAAAGAGGGAGGGAGGGGAGAGAAAGGAATGAGAAAGGGAGAGAAGGACGGCAGGAAAAGGGTATATGTAAGAATGAAAGGAGATTAAGGTTGGAAACAGCATTTAAGAAAGCAGAGAAGGAAGTGTAGAACACTAAGATTGAAGAGATGTAGGAAGGAAAAGTAGGACAGATTGTGAAGGAGGGGGAATGTATGAAAGAAGGGAGGGCTTTAAAAAAAATGAAAAATACAGGGTAGTAGAGTAGAAATGAGGGAAGAAGGACACAAATTTTAGAAACGTGGTAAAAAAAAAAAGAATGAACACTAATTTTGATAATAGCAACCAAGCCTGCAGTATTCGAAGAAGAAATAATTATTTACAGAAGGGGAGGGGGGGCTTGTACCCAGGGATCCTGTTCTGGCTAAAACTTGGTCTAGGAGAAGATATACCACTCTGCCAAGTTTCCTGTTCCCGACTTAAAAAAAAAATAACAAGAAAAATAAAGAAAGTGTATACTCCAGGTGTTAACCCCATTAACTCGGTGACCACTTCTCAATGGTCGGAGAGAAGTACTACCCTACCTACAACGTGGTCACGATGGATATCTACAAGTATGCAAAATTTTGATATCCTTTGTTTTGAGGAAAAAAAAAAAAAGTGAAAAGGGTGAAAAGTATGGCTGTGCATATCGGTATTACTTAGGATACCCGGGGCCTGCCAAACCCTCCGCGGATTGAACCTACAGGGTCTAAGCAGAGGTCTAACACTGAAAATTTTCGTTCTATTTGTGTACGTGTGCGTGTGTGTGTGTGTGTGTGTGTGAGAGAGAGAGAGAGAGAGAGAGAGAGAGAGTGAGAGAGAGAGAGAGAGAGAGAGAGAGAGAGAGAGAGAGAGAGTTGAAGCGGAGGACTGACTGAGTATATGGATGAGTATATCTATATGTGAAGAGGCAAATGGACGAAAGATTAAAGAAAGCTGGCAGCCGCTTCTTACCTGTGGTAGGCATTCATGGCTGAAGCCCATTATGGCGCACCTACAGATGGACAGATAAATCTGAATGAAGAAATTAAAATCACGTCGTATGCATGAATGGCTTCATGTCTGAAGGAAGGGAAGAGTGGTTGGAAAGACTGAGGAAGTATTACAGTGAGGATATGGAGAATAAATTATACATGTTTTTAATATATATATATATATATATATATATATATATATATATATATATATATATATATATATATATATATATATATATATTGCCAGACGCCTCAATCCCGTTTGGGGTGGCCACAAACAAATCGCCTCCAAGTCGCCCTGTCCCCCGCCATTTCACTGCCCTGCTCCCAACTCACGGCCCCCGCTCTCATATACCTCTCCACCCCATCCCTCCATCTCATCCTCGGCCTCCCCCTCCCTCTTTCCCCCTCCACCTCACTCACATACACTCTCTTCGTCAGTCTTTCACCCTCCATCCTCTCCACATGGCCAAACCACCTCAGTGTGTTCCTCATAACGCTTCCTATCACATCCACATCAACACCACAATGCTTCTTTATATCCTCTTTCGTCAGCCTGTGTCTCCATGTGACTCCACAGGCTCCTCTTAAATAACTCATTTCCACTGCTCTCACTCTTGACTTGTGTCCTTCCAACAATGTCCAAGCTTCACTTCCGTACGTTAGAGTTGGTATCACAATACTGTCATGTAGTAACTTTTTCACTTCCATGCTCACTTCCGTGTTTCTTATCACTGCTTTCAAAGAACCAGCAACCTTTCTTCCCTGCTGTACCCTTTCAAGCACTTTACCCTCCAAACCTCCATCCTTACTCATCACACTACCCAAGTACTTACACGTACTCACATTTTCCAATTCCTCACCATCCAACCTCGCTGTACATTCACTAACTTCACCTTTCTCAAAGACCATCACTTTACTCTTCCCTACATTCACCTTTAGATTCCGTTTCTTACACACTCTCTCAAACTCATCCACCATGCCTTGCAGCTCCCATTCGTCTTCACTCAACAACACAGTATCATCTGCAAACAACAATACAGGGAGTTTCCAAACACTATCCTCTCTCACCAGGGCCACTCCAACATCCACTTCCCTACCTTGTACCTCTTTTATTACCCCATCCATGTACAGATTGAACAACCATGGAGACATGACACATCCCTGTTTCAAACCAGCTTTCAAAGAGAAAAATTCACTTAGTCAACCATCCACACGCACTGCAGCCTTCGCACCATCGTACATACTCTTCACAGCATTCAACAACTTCCTATCTACTCCATATATTCTTAACACTTTCCACAATCCTTGTCTATCCACCCTGTCATATGCTTTCTCCAAATAAATGAAAGCCGCATTCAACTTCTTTCCCTTCTCTAGACACTTTTCCACTAAAGATCTAAGAATGAATATCTGATCTACACAACCTCTTCCCTTCCTAAAGCCTCCCTGTTCTTCTCCAACTAATTTCTCTGTTCTTTCTCTAACTCTGTCTATAAGTATCCTACCATACACTTTTCCTATTATACTAAGAAGACCAATGCCCCTATGATTACCACACACTTCTTTTTCTCCTTTTCCTTTGTACAAGGGAATAATTATACCTGACTTCCAATCCTCCGGGACTCTACCTTCCTCCCAGGCCAATCTGCACATCTTCCACATCCATTCTACTACTATCTCTCCCCCATGCTTCAGCATTTCACCACACACTCCATCAATTCCTGGGGCTTTCCCCTATTTAACTTTCTTCATTGCTTCCACAACTTCTATCCTACTGATTTCTTCCTGTCTTCTCACCTCCCTCCTTCTCCCAGCCATTCCCCAGCCACTTATACTCGCATTACTTCCATCCTCTACGTTCAACAATTCCTTAAAGTGTTCTCTCCATCTGCTCACTTTTTCTCCCTTCTCCACTAGTAATCTGCCATTTTTATCTTTCACTCCCCTGCTGACTTCACTTCCACCCTGTCTTACTCTTTTCACCTCTCTCCAGAACATTTTCTTACAGTCCCTCCACTTTACACTCAAATTCCTTCCAAATTCCTCATCCACTCTCTTCTTACTCTCTCTTACTAATCTTTTCACCTCTCTTTTTCTTTCCACATATAACTCTCTCTTCCGCCTCTCAACTTCTTCCACACCCCTATTTCTCATCCATTCATTGTATGCTTTCTTCTTTTGTGCCACAGCCTGTTTCACCTCTTCAGTCCACCACGCTGTTATATATATATATATATATATATATATATATTGTTACATAGCCTATGATTTCGTCATCCTTTGTGTAATTCTAACGTACAGTATGCTGCATGTTTGATCACGAGCGTGTTCTACCTCACTCCCCCCGTCATCCCTTATAGTAGAGTAAGTCATTCTTTCTGTTGTTCAGAGCAGGAGTGTCAACTCTTTGTCCCCATGGCTTCATTTGCGCGTCCTTCTTACAAGTTGTATCAAGCTCTGCCGGCCCCTATATAATGAGCTCAGTCTCTGCATTATGGCCACTTAGATCTACTCCTCATTTTGTTTACATCTCTGTCCTCCCCTGTACAGTTATTATTGTGAGTGCTCAGGAAGTCTCCAGCCATCTAACTGCTGTGTAATTTGAATATGAGTGTTATTACATTTTGTTCTTGTACTGTATAGCATAAGCTGTTAATTTGTAGGCCTAGTGAGGTTTTGGTGATTAATGTAAAATTTTACTGTCAGCCAATTGTTAATAAGAGTTTGTATCTGTAATAATTTATCTTGCATTAACTGAGCATTATCCAGTGTATTTTCATTTTATCAGGGCTGACTTAGATAAATTTACTCTTGCTAATTTCGTGTTAATAGAGGCTATTGCAGTTAACCATATATTTCACCTGTTTTTTGCCATTACATTATCCTTATGAGTCCTGAATGTTTTGTTGTTAGTTTGAGCATTAAACTTTAACTTGTAATTTTACCTAACTCTTTTGTTTTGAACCTGGAACTTTATGGGACAGTAGTGATTTTTAGTATTCTCACTTAATGTGTACATTATCTTTCTCTGTTCCGTAACATAAATTTGGCGACCTCTTATCAGGATATTCAGGATATTATCATAAGGATTTTGTTTGATATTTTGTGACTGTGATTTATTCATGATGTCTACTATTACTACGCTTGATGAAGCCAAAGATTTTTTGTCAAATGTGCAAACAGTGTGTGATGTAGAAAAGAGAACAAAGAATGAACTCAAGCTTGTTGCTCAACAATTGGGAATTGCTGTTCGCTCTCATCATTCTAAAGATCAAATTGTTGACATGATTAATGAAAGCTTGTTTAATGTAACTCCTCCAAATGAGCAAACGCAGATTGAATTAGCTAAGTTACAGCTAGCCCTGCAGGAGGCCCGTGCTAAGGAGGCTGAGGCACAAGTTGAACTTGCTAGGATTCAGGCAGACCATGAGTATCGCATGAAACAATGTGGAACTGGATCATCTAGCTCTGATGGTTTTGATGTGGCTAAAAATGTTAAACTTGTCCCTCCTTTTAATGAATCTGATTTAACAAAGTATTTTCAGTTGTTTGAGAGGGTAGCTACAGGTTTTAATTGGCCCAAAAAGTATTGGCCAGTACTCCGTCAAACTGTTCTCACCGGTAAAGCTCAAGTAACTTATGCATCTTTGCTTCAGGATCAATCTGATAATTATGATGTAGTTAAGAGCTTAATTCTTAAGGCCTATGAGCTTGTTCCTGAAGCCTATAGAGTAAAATTTAGGACAACTTATAAGCAAGATAAGCAATCCCATGTTGAGTATGCAAAAATCAAAGAAGATCTGTTAGAGCAGTGGTTAAATTCTAAGAATGTGGATTCTGATTTTGACAAATTTAAGCAGATGATTTTGCTGGAGGACTTCAAAAGGTGTATTAGTAAAGATGTAAGCCTATATCTTGATGAGAGAAGAATAGATAATTTGTCTGATGCTGCAGTTTTAGCTGATGAATATGTTCTCACTCACAAGAGATATTCTAAAGAAAAAGGGAAAACTGAGAGTAAGTACGTTGCCTCTACTCAGAGTACAGGTAACAGGAAAGAGAATAAAGATGATGTTTCTCAGGAAGTAAATGCCAGCTTCACCTCTAGATTTCAGAAAAGTAAATGTACTTATTGTAGTAAGCTTGGTCATACTACGGAGAAATGTTTCAGGAGACAGCGTGATGTGAACAAAAAGGAGTCTTTAAATATTCAGTCAATTGGTCTAGTGTCCACACTTGAGAGTTCCCAGAATTCTTTAACTGAGTTAACTGAACCTGCTTTGAGGGGTAAATTAAATTCTCATGATGAACCTCCTCTTTTGAGCAGTAACGTGGGTGACACTCTCAAGAGTTCATGTGCTAATTTCCTGTCTGATGGTTTTGTCAGTCCTCTGGACAGTAATGACAGGAAATCAGTTAAGATATATCGTGATACAGGTGCTTGCCAATCCCTTATGCTGACCAGTGTTCTAGGCTCTAATGTTAATTCCTCTGATGAAACTGTAATCTTACAAGGTGTAGGGAATAATTACTTCTCTGTCCCTCTGTGCAGAGTGAATTTAGAGTCTGGTTTTGTTAATGGTTCCGTTATGGTTGGGTTGGTTGAGACACTCCCAATGTCAGGTGTAACTTTCTTACTTGGAAATGATATTGGTGGAAGTCAAGTGTGTCCAGCTCCTCAGTTGTCTAGTGAGCCAGTGGCTGCGGCCCAGGATTGTGATGTCCCTGATCTGTTCCCTGCATGTGCTGTCACTAGGGCTAAGTCTAAAGTTACTGGTGACTTAGAGGATAATGATGATGATGATGTTATCCTAGCTGACACTTTTCTTGCTAATTTGGACCACTCACCAGATGAGGCAGTACCCCGTAGTGTTGATAATTTGTCTCGTCAAGAGTTGGTTGAGTTGCAGGTTGCTGACCCTGAGTTGAAAGGTCTAGCTAACTCTGCTTGCAGTGAGGAAGAGTCAGCTGGTGCTTCTACTTGTTATTATATAAAGTCAGGAGTACTTATGAGGAAGTGGAGACCCCCAACAGCATCAGCCGACTGTGAATGGGAGGTTGTACATCAAGTTGTCATCCCTCGTGTTTGTAGGCAGGATATCATTAGAGTGGCTCATGATTCCAGTTTGGCAGGACACCTTGGAGTGAGGAAGACTGTGGCATGCATTTTGAAACACTTCTACTGGCCAGGTATCTTCGGGGATGTTTCCTGGTATTGTAAGTCTTGTCACACCTGTCAAGTTGTGGGGAAGTGTAATCAGACCGAAAAGGTTGCACCTCTAGTTCCCATTCCTCCTTTTGAGGCGCCTTTCGCTCATGTGTTGGTGGATATTGTGGGCCCTCTTCCTAAGACTTCCTCAGGATTTTCTTATGTGTTCACCCTGATTGATATGGCTACTCGTTATCCTGAAGCCATTCCACTTAGAAATAACTCAGCAAAGAACGTGGTTAAGGAAATGCTAGGGTTCTTCACCAAGTCTGGTCTGCCCAAGGAGGTACAGTCAGACCGGGGAAGTAATTTCATGTCAAATGTTTTCAAGCAGTCTCTGAAAGAGTTGGGCATCACCCAGATCACGTCTTCAGCTTACCATCCCCAGACCCAAGGAGCGTTGGAGAGATATCATCAAACACTCAAATCGATGCTCAAGAAATACTGTTTGGAACATCAGAAAGACTGGGATAAAGGTCTTCCATTTGTTGTATTTGCCGCAAGAGAATCTCCAAATGAATCACTGGGCTTCTCACCTTTTGAACTACTGTTTGGCCATGAAGTAAGAGGACCCATTAAGCTACTCAAGGAATGCTGGCTGTCGGAGGAAGATGACGTCAACCTGCTGGAGTATGTGATGAAGTTCAAAGAACGGCTGTCCACTGCTTACAGCTGGCGAGAGAGAATTTAGGAGCTGCTCAGGAGAAGATGAAGACTTGGTATGATAAGAAGTCCAGGTTACGCCACTTTCAGCCAGGAGATCAGGTTTTGATTCTGCTACCGGTGCATGGGCAACCTCTTCAAGCCAAGTTTAGTGGTCCTTATTTCGTGGAGAAGAAACTCAGTGATGTCAACTATGTCATCGCCACACTAGATCGTAGAAAGAACAAGCAACTTTGTCACATCAACATGCTAAAGTTATATCACAGGCGGGACGAAAATAACCCAGTTTGCACTGTAGCTGTTCCACCCGAGTCTGCAAGTGAAGTTCTCCCATGCAGCATGAGCCTGAGTGATAGTTTGGGGAAGAATCCTGATATCATGAATGATCTCCAGACTAAGCTTTCTCACCTACCTCCCGAGGAAAGGCAGGAGTTTTCGGCATTACTGCAGGAGTACCCGCAAGTGTTCCGTGCCACTCCAGGAAGAACTACTGTGTTGATGCATGATGTCGATGTTGGAGACGCAAAGCCAATTAAATTGCCTCCTTACCGTGTGAACCCAGTGAAAGTTCCTCTCATTCAGCAGGAGCTTGGCTACCTGTTGGACCACAAGATGATTGAGCCCTGTCAGAGCGAGTGGAGTTCTCACTCTGGTCCCTAAGCCAGGGGGGTCACAGCGGCTTTGCATTGACTACAGACGTGTTAATCAGATAACCAAAACAGACACTTACCCTCTCCCTCGTGTGGAAGATTGCATAGACAAGATCGGAAAGGCTAGGTACATAAGTAAGTTTGATTTGTTAAAGGGATACTGGCAAGTACCTATGACTGAACGTGCTAGGGAGATCTCATGTTTTGTAACACTAGGAAAGACTTTTGCATGTTCTGTTAAGCCATATGGTATGAAGAATGCAACAGCCACATTTCAGTAGCTCATGAATGTTGTAACAGAGGGTTTGGCAGGGTGTGTTGTTTATATTGATGATGTATTAATCTTCAGTGACAACTGGAAAGATCACCTATGCCATGTCAGTAAATTTCTTGAGCGTTTGGTTCAGGCTAATCTTGTAGCTAATTTATCAAAGTGTGAGTTTGGTCAAGCTAAAGTTCAGTACCTTGGGTATGTAATTGGTGATGGGCATGTTGCACCACCAGCAGCTAAGGTTCAGGTTATAAGTGATCTTCCCGGACCTAAAAGTAGGAAAGAGCTACAAAGATTTTTGGGAATGGTAGGTTATTACAGGAGATTTGTTCTTAACTTTTCAATTCTTGTATCACCACTTACAGACCTACTGAAAAAGGGAGTTAAATTTGTCTGGACCGATAACTGTGAATCCTCTTTCAGCAAACTTAAAGCTATCCTATTAAGTCAGCCAGTGCTCGCTACTCCAAATTTTGCTAAGCCTTTTAAGATGGCTGTTGATGCAAGTGATACAGGAGCTGGGGCTGTTTTGCTGCAAGAGGATGATCAGGGTATTGAACATCCTGTATCTTATTACAGTAAGAAGTTCACTCCACCTCAAAAGAACTACTCAACTATTGAGAAAGAGCTTTTGGCCTTGATTTTGGGTTTACAGCATTTTTCATTTTATTTGTGTTCTGGTTTTGACCCCATAGTCATTTATACCGATCATAACCCACTGAAATTCCTTAGTAAGTTTAAAGATAAAAATCAGAGATTGACAAGATGGAGTCTACTTCTTCAGGAGTATTCATTAGACATACAACATGTCAAGGGGAAAGAAAATGTTATTGCAGATTGCTTATCTAGACTTTAGACAGATTGTTTTAGAGTAATAAGAAATTTCCTTTGTAAATTTCTTTTTCTTTGTGGGGAGGTGTTACATAGCCTATGATTTCATCATCCTTTGTGTAATTCTAACGTACAGTATGCTGCATGTTTGATCACGAGCGTGTTTTACCTCACTCCCCCCGTCCTCCCTTTTAGTAGAGTAAGTCGTTCTTTCTGTTGTTCAGATCAGGAGTGTCAACTCTTTGTCCCCATGGCTTCATTTGCGCGTCCTTCTTACAAGTTGTATCAAGCTCTGCCGGCCCCTATATAATGAGCTCAGTCTCTGCATTATGGCCACTTAGATCTACTCCTCATTTTGTTTACATCTCTGTCCTCCCCTGTACAGTTATTATTGTGAGTGCTCAGGAAGTCTCCAGCCATCTAACTGCTGTGCAATTTGAATATGAGTGTTATTACATTTTGTTCTTGTACTGTATAGCATAAGCTGTTAATTTGTAGGCCTAGTGAGGTTTTGGTGATTAATGTAAAATTTTACTGTCAGCCAATTGTTAATAAGAGTTTGTATCTGTAATAATTTATCTTGCATTAACTGAGCATTATCCAGTGTATTTTCATTTTATCAGGGCTGACTTAGATAAATTTACTCTTGCTAATTTCGTGTTAATAGAGGCTATTGCAGTTAACCATATATTTCACCTGTTTTTTGCCATTACATTATCCTTATGAGTCCTGAATGTTTTGTTGTTAGTTTGAGCATTAAACTTTAACTTGTAATTTTACCTAACTCTTTTGTTTTGAACCTGGAACTTTACGGGACAGTAGTGATTTTTAGTATTCTCACTTAATGTGTACATTATCTTTCTCTGTTCCGTAACATAAATTTGGCGACCTCTTATCAGGATATTCAGGATATTATCATAAGGATATTGTTTGATATTTTGTGACTGTGATTTATTCATGATGTCTACTATTACTACGCTTGATGAAGCCAAAGATTTTTTGTCAAATGTGCAAACAGTGTGTGATGTAGAAAAGAGAACAAAGAATGAACTCAAGCTTGTTGCTCAACAATTGGGAATTGCTGTTCGCTCTCATCATTCTAAAGATCAAATTGTTGACATGATTAATGAAAGCTTGTTTAATGTAACTCCTCCAAATGAGCAAACGCAGATTGAATTAGCTAAGTTACAGCTAGCCCTGCAGGAGGCCCGTGCTAAGGAGGCTGAGGCACAAGTTGAACTTGCTAGGATTCAGGCAGACCATGAGTATCGCATGAAACAATGTGGAACTGGATCATCTAGCTCTGATGGTTTTGATGTGGCTAAAAATGTTAAACTTGTCCCTCCTTTTAATGAATCTGATTTAACAAAGTATTTTCAGTTGTTTGAGAGGGTAGCTACAGGTTTTAATTGGCCCAAAAAGTATTGGGCAGTACTCCGTCAAACTATTCTCACCGGTAAAGCTCAAGTAACTTATGCATCTTTGCCTCAGGATCAATCTGATAATTATGATGTAGTTAAGAGCTTGATTCTTAAGGCCTATGAGCTTGTTCCTGAAGCCTATAGAGTAAAATTTAGGACAACTTATAAGCAAGATAAGCAATCCCATGTTGAGTATGCAAAAATCAAAGAAGATCTGTTAGAGCAGTGGTTAAATTCTAAGAATGTGGATTCTGATTTTGACAAATTTAAGCAGATGATTTTGCTGGAGGACTTCAAAAGGTGTATTAGTAAAGATGTAAGCCTATATCTTGATGAGAGAAGAATAGATAATTTGTCTGATGCTGCAGTTTTAGCTGATGAATATGTTCTCACTCACAAGAGATATTCTAAAGAAAAAGGGAAAGCTGAGAGTAAGTACGTTGCCTCTACTCAGAGTACAGGTAACAGGAAAGAGAATAAAGATGATGTTTCTCAGGAAGTAAATGCCAGCTTCACCTCTAGATTTCAGAAAAGTAAATGTACTTATTGTAGTAAGCTTGGTCATACTACGGAGAAATGTTTCAGGAGACAGCGTGATGTGAACAAAAAGGAGTCTTTAAATATTCAGTCAATTGGTCTAGTGTCCACACTTGAGAGTTCCCAGAATTCTTTAACTGAGTTAACTGAACCTGCTTTGAGGGGTAAATTAAATTCTCATGATGAACCTCCTCTTTTGAGCAGTAACGTGGGTGACACTCTCAAGAGTTCATGTGCTAATTTCCTGTCTGATGGTTTTGTCAGTCCTCTGGACAGTAATGACAGGAAATCAGTTAAGATATATCGTGATACAGGTGCTTGCCAATCCCTTATGCTGACCAGTGTTCTAGGCTCTAATGTTAATTCCTCTGATGAAACTGTAATCTTACAAGGTGTAGGGAATAATTACTTCTCTGTCCCTCTGTGCAGAGTGAATTTAGAGTCTGGTTTTGTTAATGGTTCCGTTATGATTGGGTTGGTTGAGACACTCCCAATGTCAGGTGTAACTTTCTTACTTGGAAATGATATTGGTGGAAGTCAAGTGTGTCCAGCTCCTCAGTTGTCTAGTGAGCCAGTGGCTGCGGCCCAGGATTGTGATGTCCCTGATCTGTTCCCTGCATGTGCTGTCACTAGGGCTAAGTCTAAAGTTACTGGTGACTTAGAGGATAATGATGATGATGATGTTATCCTAGCTGACACTTTTCTTGCTAATTTGGACCACTCACCAGATGAGGCAGTACCCCGTAGTGTTGATAATTTGTCTCGTCAAGAGTTGGTTGAGTTGCAGGTTGCTGACCCTGGAGTTGAAAGGTCTAGCTAACTCTGCTTTTAGTGAGGAAGAGTCAGCTGGTGCTTCTACTTGTTATTATATAAAGTCAGGAGTACTTATGAGGAAGTGGAGACCCCCAACAGCATCAGCCGACTGTGAATGGGAGGTTGTACATCAAGTTGTCATCCCTCGTGTTTGTAGGCAGGATATCATTAGAGTGGCTCATGATTCCAGTTTGGCAGGACACCTTGGAGTGAGGAAGACTGTGGCACGCATTTTGAAACACTTCTACTGGCCAGGTATCTTCGGGGATGTTTCCTGGTATTGTAAGTCTTGTCACACCTGTCAAGTTGTGGGGAAGTGTAATCAGACCGAAAAGGTTGCACCTCTAGTTCCCATTCCTCCTTTTGAGGCGCCTTTCACTCATGTGTTGGTGGATATTGTGGGCCCTCTTCCAAAGACTTCCTCAGGATTTTCTTATGTGTTCACCCTGATTGATATGGCTACTCGTTATCCTGAAGCCATTCCACTTAGAAATAACTCAGCAAAGAACGTGGTTAAGGAAATGCTAGGGTTCTTCACCAAGTCTGGTCTGCCCAAGGAGGTACAGTCAGACCGGGGAAGTAATTTCATGTCAAATGTTTTCAAGCAGTCTCTGAAAGAGTTGGGCATCACCCAGATCACGTCTTCAGCTTACCATCCCCAGACCCAAGGAGCGTTGGAGAGATATCATCAAACACTCAAATCGATGCTCAAGAAATACTGTTTGGAACATCAGAAAGACTGGGATAACGGTCTTCCATTTGTTGTATTTGCCGCAAGAGAATCTCCAAATGAATCACTGGTTTGAACTACTGTTTGGCCATGAAGTAAGAGGACCCATTAAGCTACTCAAGGAATGCTGGCTGTCGGAGGAAGATGACGTCAACCTGCTGGAGTATGTGATGAAGTTCAAAGAACGGCTGTCCACTGCTTTACAGCTGGCGAGAGAGAATTTAGGAGCTGCTCAGGAGAAGATGAAGACTTGGTATGATAAGAAGTCCAGGTTACGCCACTTTCAGCCAGGAGATCAGGTTTTGATTCTGCTACCGGTGCATGGGCAACCTCTTCAAGCCAAGTTTAGTGGTCCTTATTTCGTGGAGAAGAAACTCAGTGATGTCAACTATGTCATCGCCACACTAGATCGTAGAAAGAACAAGCAACTTTGTCACATCAACATGCTAAAGTTATATCACAGGCGGGACGAAAATAACCCAGTTTGCACTGTAGCTGTTCCACCCGAGTCTGCAAGTGAAGTTCTCCCATGCAGCATGAGCCTGAGTGATAGTTTGGGGAAGAATCCTGATATCATGAATGATCTCCAGACTAAGCTTTCTCACCTACCTCCCGAGGAAAGGCAGGAGTTTTCGGCATTACTGCAGGAGTACCCGCAAGTGTTCGGTGCCACTCCAGGAAGAACTACCATGTTGATGCATGATGTCGATGTTGGAGACGCAAAGTCAATTAAATTGCCTCCTTACCGTGTGAACCCAGTGAAAGTTCCTCTCATCCAGCAGGAGCTTGGCTACCTGTTGGACCACAAGATGATTGAGCCCTGTCAGAGCGAGTGGAGTTCTCACTCTGGTCCCTAAGCCAGGGGGGTCACAGCGGCTTTGCATTGACTACAGACGTGTTAATCAGATAACCAAAACAGACACTTACCCTCTCCCTCGTGTGGAAGATTGCATAGACAAGATCGGAAAGGCTAGGTACATAAGTAAGTTTGATTTGTTAAAGGGATACTGGCAAGTACCTATGACTGAACGTGCTAGGGAGATCTCATGTTTTGTAACACTAGGAAAGACTTTTGCATGTTCTGTTAAGCCATATGGTATGAAGAATGCAACAGCCACATTTCAGAAGCACATGAATGTTGTAACAGAGGGTTTGGCAGGGTGTGTTGTTTATATTGATGATGTATTAATCTTCAGTGACAACTGGAAAGATCACCTATGCCATGTCAGTAAATTTCTTGAGCGTTTGGTTCAGGCTAATCTTGTAGCTAATTTATCAAAGTGTGAGTTTGGTCAAGCTAAAGTTCAGTACCTTGGGTATGTAATTGGTGATGGGGATGTTGCACCACCAGCAGCTAAGTTCAGGTTATAAGTGATCTTCCAGGACCTAAAAGTAGGAAAGAGCTACAAAGATTTTTGGGAATGGTAGGTTATTACAGGAGATTTGTTCTTAACTTTTCAATTCTTGTATCACCACTTACAGACCTACTGAAAAAGGGAGTTAAATTTGTCTGGACCGATAACTGTGAATCCTCTTTCAGCAAACTTAAAGCTATCCTATTAAGTCAGCCAGTGCTCGCTACTCCAAATTTTGCTAAGCCTTTTAAGATGGCTGTTGATGCAAGTGATACAGGAGCTGGGGCTGTTTTGCTGCAAGAGGATGATCAGGGTATTGAACATCCTGTATCTTATTACAGTAAGAAGTTCACTCCACCTCAAAAGAACTACTCAACTATTGAGAAAGAGCTTTTGGCCTTGATTTTGGGTTTACAGCATTTTTCATTTTATTTGTGTTCTGGTTTTGACCCCATAGTCATTTATACCGATCATAACCCACTGAAATTCCTTAGTAAGTTTAAAGATAAAAATCAGAGATTGACAAGATGGAGTCTACTTCTTCAGGAGTATTCATTAGACATACAACATGTCAAGGGGAAAGAAAATGTTATTGCAGATTGCTTATCTAGACTTTAGACAGATTGTTTTAGAGTAATAAGAAATTTCCTTTGTAAATTTCTTTTTCTTTGTGGGGAGGTGTTACATAGCCTATGATTTCATCATCCTTTGTGTAATTCTAACGTATAGTATGCTGCATGTTTGATCACGAGCGTGTTCTACCTCACTCCCCCCGTCCTCCCTTATAGTAGAGTAAGTCGTTCTTTCTGTTGTTCAGATCAGGAGTGTCAACTCTTTGTCCCCATGGCTTCATTTGCGCGTCCTTCTTACAAGTTGTATCAAGCTCTGCCGGCCCCTATATAATGAGCTCAATCTCTGCATTATGGCCACTTAGATCTACTCCTCATTTTGTTCACATCTCTGTCCTCCCCTGTACAGTTATTATTGTGAGTGTTCAGGAAGTCTCCAGCCATCTAACTGCTGTGTAATTTGAGTATGAGTGTTTATACATTTTGTTCTTGTACTGTATAGCATAAGCTGTTAATTTGTAGGCCTAGTGAGGTTTTTGTGATTAATGTAAAGTTTTACTGTCAGCCAATTGTTAATAATAGTTTGTATCTGTAATAATTTATCTTGCATTAACTGAGCATTATCCAGTGTATTTTCATTTTATCAGGGCTGACTTAGATAAATTTACTCTTGCTAATTTCGTGTTAATAGAGGCTATTGCAGTTAACCATATATTTCACCTGTTTTTTGCCATTACATTATCCTTATGAGTCCTGAATGTTTTGTTGTTAGTTTGAGCATTAAACTTTAACTTGTAATTTTACCTAACTCTTTTGTTTTGAACCTGGAACTTTACGGGACAGTAGTGATTTTTAGTATTCTCACTTAAAGTGTACATTATCTTTCTCTGTTCCGTAACAATATATATATATATATATATATATATATATATATATATATATATATATATATATATATATATATATATATATATATATAAGATGTACACACACACACACACACACAGTGTCGCAGAAAATGCCATCCAAATTTCAGGAGCATGTTGTACGGCTAATTTTGAGGTGAAATATTCTATATCAATATGGACCTAGAATTACATATGACCATTATGGGTAAAGGAGTCCATTTTATACCCATTAAGTCGTTAGCAGATGTCTCGTGCTAACGGCCGAGTGTCGTTGACATTATTTTTCTTTTTTATTCTTGCCTTCATCAACTTATGTTACAAGGCTTAAGTGGCACCTCCCTTAGTGAGTGAACTGTTGCAGGGCCCCTTAACTCCTGCGCTACAAGAAGTCTGCCATAACCCGAGTAAAATAATCTGCTGGTGACAGGAATATTATGGAAAAGATTTCAATTACACCGAAAGAAAAACTATTTTCCAAGTAAAGTATCAACTCCTACTCACTGGTTACCTATTATTACGTTTGGATCTGCTTCATCCTGCCGATATGAAGTTTCACTGCCCCACCGAGCCGGATGCTGTGGACTCATGACGAACGGCTTTGCTTTTCTCGATTGTCTAGAGCTTCACGAGTTGGTTTGTCCCTGCCTACCAACATGAAGGCTTCACTGCTCTACATCTACTTCGGTACATTTTCGGATATGTGAGGCCTCAAGCAAGTCAACAAGAGACGAGTTCCACACATTCTCGGTAGTAGCTCTTCAGGATTAGTCTGTAAAGGACGACTGCTCTCTGGACCTTCTCACCTCGGTGTTGTGATTGTCGGATACCAGTGCCTGATCGTCTTTCGCTTGTGTGCTGATAACTGCACTGGAGAGACTGACTGATCTTCCAATCTGGACAAGCTTTATTATTATTATTTTTTCTCTGTCCTTTATATCTTCGATTTACTTGTACACCTACCACACCCTCCTGCTCTAAACCTGTCGTGATGACTAAATGGCACTACGACGGGGCAGACTGGGAGGGACTTCAAAATTTTCTCCTGGATGTTCCTTGGACCTCCTTTTTCTCCCATGATGCAAATTCCACATTGGGCCACATACAGGATTTCATTAAAGTTGGCATGGAAACATTCATTCCCCATCATAGTTACAGAAAAGGATGTAATTCTCCTAAATGGTTTGATCACAATTGTGCTAGAGTAACAGAACATAAAACAATAGCATATAACACTTATACAAGGACCAAAACCAAAGAAGTCTTTAACTACTATAAAAATATCAGAAACCATGCCAAAACTATTATCTATCTTTCTAAATCAAACTTTCTACATAGACAAGCTAACAAACTACTAAACAATCCAAATGATAAGAAAATATTCTGGTCAACCCTTAATTCATTCAAAACTAACTTCAGTACCACCTCTTCCATTCCATCGTTACAGTCCCCCAGTGGAAATCTAGTAAGTGACCCACGCGGAAAAGCCAACCTTCTTGTTGACATTTTTAAAACAAACTCAACCCTAAATTCAGATGATCATAATATTCCTGTACTTGATTTTGATTCCCCTCAAATACCTCCTTTCATGATTCACACCAGACACGTACAAGCCGTATTACAGAATCTATCAGCAGACAAAGCCACTGGTCCAAATGAAATTCCTTCAATAGTACTTAAAAATTGCTCCTCAGTGTTGGCTCCAGTATTAGCAAAATTTTTCCGTTTATGCATCCGTACCTCAATTTTTCCAGCCCCTTGGAAAGAAGCAAATATCCATCCTGTTCCTAAAAAGGGGGCAACTTCTGATCCATCAAACTATAGACCAATTGCAATAACTTCCGTCCTCGGTAAAGTTTTTGAGACTAATTAAGAAACACATAGTCAAGCATCTAGAAATCAATAAATTGATCAATGATCGGCAGTATGGATTTAGACATGAACGTTCAACTGTAGATATTCTTTGCCTTCTTACCCATCAGATTAACAAAACAATAGACCAACATAGTGAAACACACACAGTAGCACTTGATATTTCAAAAGCATTTGACAGAGTATGGCACCAGGCCTTATTGTCGAAGATGTCACTCTATGGCCTTGCATCACTGGTTCCTCTAATTTCTTCTTACCTTCATAGTAGAAAAATACGGGTCATGGTAGATGGAATTTATTCTCGGTTTCATTCCATAAATGCTGGCGTGCCTCGGGGATCAGTTTTGGCGCCAACCCTCTTTCTCATACATATAAATGACCTCCTATCTGTCACACACAACCCAATACACTCTTATGCTGATGACTCTACCCTTCATAGTTCTTTCACATTTAGTACCTCCTTTACACAATTTGATATTATAAAATCCCAAATAAACAGCAATTTCTCTGAACCAGGATCTTTCAAAAATTAATCAATGGGGACAAAAAAAATCTGGTCTTATTTAATGCTCTGAAAACTAAATACATTAATTTCCCCAATAGAAAGAATACCTCAGACTCTCACATAATTTTAAATGATGTCAGTATTCCCATATCCACTACAATTGATATCCTAGGTGTTACTCTAAACCCCAACCAAAGCTGGACAGCTTATGTTAAATCCCTTGCTAAAAATGCTTCTAAAAAACTGGGACTTATGTACAGACTTCGTGAGTTCTTCACTGACGAGCAGATGGCCACAATATACAAAAGTCATGTGCGTTCTCAGATCGAATACTGTTCACCACTGTGGAGTGGATGTGGAGCAGTTGCATTGAGGCAGTTGGACAAAATTCAAAATAAAGCCATTAGATTAATCAATAATCCTGCCATAATGCAGGACCTTCTTCCGGTATCAGTATGTAGAGATGTTGCTTCTTTAGCACTATTTTATCGATATTTTTACCGTAAGTGCTCTAACGAACTGGCTTCAATTGTGCCTCCCCTTCACATTTTCTCCCGAAATACTCGGGCAGCTGGGAGCGCCCATGAAATCACACTCTCTCCCTCACAATGCAGAACCTCTGCTTATCAAAATTCATTTATCCCCAGAACTACTACCCTGTGGAATTCACTTCCTGGGAGTTGCTTCCCACATACATTTAATCCTTTCAATTTTACATCCAATTGTTATAAATATTTTACGAATGGAGGATGCCTTTAGGCACATGGACTTATTTTTTTTCTTTTGTTTTTCCTTCCTCCATTCATTATCAAAAAAAAAAAAAAAAAAAATGACTATGTGAACTGACTGATACTTGATTATGTGGGAAGTTGAACACATAAGTTTCGTGATAAGAATATATCATGGTGGTGGTGTACATAAGATAGATAAGTAAAGGTATTATTTTTGTACAGTTTTCCTTTACCTATAATAATTTTATCTCGCCTATTTTGTTACGATTATAAGTACAGTCCGATGTTTTCACTGAAATCTTAGTATATAATAAGATTCTTCATACTTGTAATTGTAGTACTATCGATTCCTTGGGCATCAATTTTACTTTACTCTTGCTCCTAGCAGACGACTCTTTTCGTTTTAGCAGAGTACCATTGGAGTGTAGGGGTTAATGTACTGTAAACTGTATCTTATCCAGCCTGCTTGAAATCAGTGTCAGAGTTGAATGAAAAATCGGTTGAAGATGGCAAATAATAACAATACGCAATCATACTGAAGGGGTAACAAACAGCAATCCTCTTTTGTCCATTAGGCAAAAGGACACGATCACCCGAAAGCACTAATTTCTCCCCCCCCCCCCCCCCTTCCAGTAGCCGGAGTCTGCCAGTGACGACCGGGCGATCGAACACTCCACACTAACCGCCCCTACCGCAACCCCAGTGTAAACGTTGTTGGAGAGATCTTGAAACGGCCAAAGCTGGTGATGTTACAGTGTGTCAATATTGTTTTTATAGACAATCAGAACCAGTAGAGGTAAGTATATAAAGGCATTTAATGTGTAACATTGGGCTGTTATCCACAACATAATTGTATGGATATGAGAAAAGCACGAAAGTGAAAAAGGACCTACAATGTATTATGTGTTAATTATACTTACATCCTGTATTAAAAAGTTACAAATAAGTTCAGCATGGTAAACATCTGTTCAATGATATGATGTCTTTTCACAACCATTCTCACTCCCACCTCTACCACGCATCTCTCTGGTTTCCTATCTCCACCACACGCCTCTCATACCCTCTTGTCTCCAACTCCCACCCTATGTTAACCAACATAAACTAAGATAATGATGAAATGATCCGACAGGTATTGATCATATTATAATGTCATACACCTCTGTATCAGGCACCAACTACTCAATAACATACGATACTTCGGTATACCTGCCAACTATTTCATCCTGTTTTAAGCTGTTACGTGATATACACACTGCAAATTGGAATTTGTGTTACAAGGACATAAGATTGTTTATCATTGGCACAGGTTATGTATGGTTTTAGAATCCTTAATTCATGTTTAACGTGGCAATTTTCTCGATTAGCGTAGTTTATCATAATTGATTCGTTATTACCGCTTGCCATCAATTTCGATGAACTACGCTGAGCAAGATTGGTGACAGAGGTAAACGAAGCCGATTAACGTCTCGATCAACAATCTTCAATCAAAGTACAAGCAAAACAGAGAGCGAGAGCTAGCAGAGCATCAACGCAACTTGACTTCGCCCCTAATCGCTCCTGACCACCTCAACCACAACTCCACGATTTACGAGAAACATTAGCAGCGATAAACTTTGTCTGTCAACAACTCTACAAGCCTACAAGTTAATCTCAACAAGTAAGGAAAATCAAACATTCAAGTTAAGAAGAAGAAGCAAACAAAGTGAGTGAAGTGACATCTGAGTTGAGCACAGCACAGCTGACCTACATCATCCTACTCCACCACCCCACCACGACCCCCACCACTTTTCCTCGCCACCACCAGGAAGAAGAAAGCAAGTGTCTTGACCTCACATGTGATGAACAAACGATGCTGACGTGCTAAGCTGGATCAACAGTCTTCAACACCAACACCTTCCTCACCACACCTCTCACACCACCACTGCTGTTATAACGAGTTTATTTATTCTAACCAAGATTGTATTAGTTAATAGTTAGTTAACTAAGCAATTATGTATTCATCAACATAAATATTACAAACTACACAGTGAAAGACAGTTACACACTTTACACTGACACGTGTTTTATAATTTTAATGTTATGGGCAATCAAGAAAAACGTAGAATGTGATTTAGTGTGTAATCCCATTACGCTAAGTAAAGCACCTAAATTAGTGCCTGAAGGATCGGCATTAGCAGCGACAAATACCCTACCACAAAAATCAGAAAACGATCAACAAAATATAAATTACGAAACACCATCAGGGACACAAGAACAAACAGAAAACCAAACTCAAGAAACAAAACACACACTAGATAGAGAAGGTAAATAACAGCAAAAGATGCAATTTACACTGAAGTAAATAATGATGACATCTGGTCAGAATTTTCAGATGTAGATAACAAACTTTATAAAAATTTACTTCCAGATTACAATTACTCAGACCATAGAGTATTGAGGTCAGGAAAAACATATAAATTTCCTGTAAACGGTGATTGCAAGGAAAACACTGTAAGAATGGCTAACTCAGATGCAGCAAGCACCAGTGCAGCAGCACTTCCACAAAATTCCAGTAACACTCCACCCCCAGTGTATATTTTTCATGAAGACAATGATCTCATAAAATTCTCTGGTACTGAAAGAGACAAGATTGTCATAAACACACTTACTGAACAGTATCACCAATTTAGGAGACACATTACAGATGAGAGTGGAAAAATAGCTGTTTTCTCATCTTGAATAAACCAAGAACGATGTACCCAGCTTGCAATTTGCTCAAGTCAGACAAGCTGTTGAGAGCTTCAACATTTGAGCAATTTAAGACAGAATTTCTCAGAAAATTCTCTGGAGGCAGGAAGTTTCTTGGTGGTATAACCTCAGAATTACACAAAATTGTAGACCTACTAAGGCAAACACACACAGGCTCAGATCAAGGAGAAATAACAGCAGATATTTCCACTATTAAGAAAACCTTGTAGCTAGCCTAGAAAACTCAAACTGGGTAATATGTCACCATTGCATGTCGTTGACATCAGCCCTATGCAAATTTCGTGACAGGGTGTTAAAAGTCGCCAAAATCATCCCAAATAATCCAGGGATGAGTTTACTTGACTTCATTTATGAGGCGCAATTAAATTGCAGCAAAGCTGGCGTGACTGACACATCGCAGGCCAACAGGACAGGGATCAAATTGCCAGAAATTGTAGCAGGGATAAGTAAGTAAAGTCCTGGCAATGACCAGAGACAATCTCGTCCAGTTCACAAACAAACACACAGTCAAGTTAGCTCAAGGATTCGTTCTCTCACACCAGGTAACAGGACGGTACAAAAGTCTAGCCGAAGTCCCAGCAGACATCGGTTGGCAAAAAGACAAACAAATGGTAGATCACCTCTTAGGCTGAACTCAAGGAACATGCTCTGTTACTATTGCACAAATCCTGGTCACACAAAATCTGAGTGTTACCTTACGTGACCAAATTGGGTCCCTGCAGACCCCAGCATGTCATGTTTTTAAAATGTTGCCATTAAGCCATTTTTTACTTTCACAGCCTGGCCTCTCAAGACTTTCATTGTAGATGGTTATTTTATATCCTCATTAAATTTGAACAAAAAATCTCGCACTATTAAGAAGAGACATTGTAATTAATGTCAGTGGGGTACGCCAGGACCACACGTGGCCTTTCGTGTGATATATATATTTTTTTTTTCAGATATTTCATATTATAAACATTAGGACAATGTCAATACAGGTAGCAAAGTTTTATGCCTCAGTGGTGGTGGCAGAAGGTGACCAAGAAGAAGAAAGCATACAATGAATGGATGAGAAATAGGGGCGTGGAAGAAGTTGAGAGGCGGAAGAGAGAGTAATGTAGAAAGAAAGAAAGAGAGGAAAAAGATTACTAAGAGAGTAAGAAGAAAGTGGATGAGGAATTTGGAAGGAATTTGAGTGTAAAGTGGAGGAACTGTGAGAAAATGTTCTGGAAAGAGGTGAAGAGAGTAAGACAGGGTGGAAGTGAAGTTAGCAGGGGAGTGAAAGATAAAAATGGCAGATTACTAGTGGAGAAGGGAGAAAAAGTGAGCAGATGGAGAGAACACTTTAAGGAATTGTTGAACATAGAGGATGGAAGTGATGCGAGTATAAGTGGCTGGGGAATGACTGGGAGAAGGAGGGAAGTGAGAAGACAGGAAGAAATCAGTAGGACAGAAGTTGTGGAAGCAATGAAGAAATTAAAATGGGAGAAAGCCCCAGGAATTGATGGAGTGTGTGGTGAAATGCTGAAGCATGGGGGAGAGATAGTAGTAAAATGGATGTGGAAGATGTGTAGAATGGCCTGGGAGGAAGGTAGAGTTCCGGAGGATTGGAAGTCAGGTATAATTATTCCCTTGTACAAAGGAAAAGGGGAAAAAGAGGTGTGTGGTAATCATAGGGGCATTTGTCTTCTTAGTATAATAGGAAAAGTGTATGGTAGGATACTTATTGACAGAGTTAGGGAAATAACAGAGGAATTAGTTGGAGAAGAACAAGGAGGCTTTAGGAAGGGAAGAGGTTGTGTAGATCAGATATTCATTCTTAGATCTTTAGTGGAAAAGTGTCTAGAGAAGGGAAAGAAGTTGTATGCAGCCTTCATGGATTTGGAGAAAGCATATGACAGGGTGGATTGACATGGATTGTGTAAAGTATTAAGTATATATGGAGTAGATGGGAAGTTGTTGAGTGCTGTGAAGAGTATGTATGAGGGTGTTAATGCTGTAGTGTGGGTGGATGGCGAACTGAGTGAATTTTTCTATTTGAAGGTTGAGTTGAGACAGGGATGTGTCATGTCTCCATGGTTGTTCAATCTGTATATGGACAGGGTTATAAAAGAGATTCAAGATAGGGCAGTGGATGTTGGAGTAGCCCTAATGAGAGTGGGCAGTGTTTGGAAACTCCCTGTTTTGTTGTTTGGTGATGATACTGTGTTGCTAAGTGAAGACGAAGGGGAGCTGCAAGACTTGGTGGATGAGTTTGGGAGAGTGTGCAAGAAACGGAATTCAAAGGTGAATGTAGGGAAATGTAAAGTTATGGTCTTCGAGAGAGGTGAATTCAATGACTTTACAGTGAGGCTGGACGGTGAGGAAATGGAAAATGTGAGTGCATTTAAGTACTTGGGTAATGTGATGAGTAAAGATGGACGTTTAGAGGATGAAGTGCTTGAAAGGGTACAACAAGGAAGAAAGGTTACTGGTTCCTTGAAAGCAGTGATAAGAAACAAGGAAGTGAGCATGGAATTGAAAAAGTTAGTACATGATAGTATTGTGATAAAACTCTGACGTATGAGCGTGAAGCTTGGACGTTGTTGGAGGGACACAAGTCAAGAGTGAGAGCAGTGGAAATGAGTTATTTGAGAGAAGCCTGTGGAGTTACATGGAGAGACAGACTGACAAATAAGGATGTGAAGGAGCGTTGTGGTGTGGATGTGGATGTGATAGGAAGCGTTAGGAGAAACACACTGAGGTGGTTTGGCCATGTAGAGAGGATGGAGAGTGTGAGACTGACGAGGAGAGTGTATGTGAGTGAGGTGGAGGGGGAGAAAGGGAGGGGAAGGCCGAGGATGAGTTGGAGGGATGGAGTGGAGAGGTATATGAGAGAGGGGGGTGTGAATTGGGAGCAGGGCAGTGAAATGGTGGGGGACAGGGTAACGTGGAGGAGATTTGTTTGTGGCCACCCCGTATAAGGGATTAAGGCGTCTGGCAATAGATAGATAGATAGTATTTCACTTAACACTACCCTCAGCATGACCTCCCATGGTAGATCATTTGCTAAAATTGCTTCAAAGAAACTTGTATTATTGTACCGAGTTTGTAACTTCTTCAATTGACGAAAAGCTACGTATAATTTATAAGAGTCATTTGTGCTTTTAGCTGGAATACTGCTCATCGTTGTAGAATGGATGTGGAGAGGTTGCACTGAAACAGCTAGATGAAGTTCAGAACAAGGCTGTTAGAATTACTGATAACCCTAATGTTACAAATGAACTACCTCCCCTTCAAGTAAGAAGGAATGTTGCCTCCCTTGCATTATTTTATAGATACTTTTATGGCAAATGCTCAGACGAAGTTGCATCCATTGTGCCACCTCTCCATGCCTTCCCCCGCGCTACACGGACATCTGGTCTCGCTCATGACTGGACTGTCACACTGCCATATTGCAGAACTTCTGCCTATCAGAATTCTTTTATTCCCCAAACGTCGCCTCTTTGGAAGAAGCTTCCTCAGAGTTGTTTCCCCCAAACTTCAACCTACGGGTGTTCAAGTCCAACTGTTACAAATTTTTTATGAACGGAGGACTCCTGTAATCTTGTGTATGGGTTCTTTTTGTATTCATTTGTTTTTCCTTCTTGTGATCTGTAATAAAAAAAAAATAAAGATATAGAATGATAATGGTGAAGGAAGAAGTAGGCAGTGCTACATCAAGTAAGTGGATGATGGGCATCACCACTTGCCACGTGTTTGGAAAATATAACGAAAACATTTTAGATCTGATCTGTATCAAACTTTATGGATGAGTTCAAGATCATTCAAAAGACTGAGCTTTCTGAGAACAATAGATCAGAGGTAAAGATCACAGGGCAAGGCCAGCTTAAACTGTTCTTATCATATGACGACAAAATTTTGTGAACAGAGACAGTTTAAGACAAAAATCAGAGGATTCAGTTTTAAGAACAATCAGTCAAAAGGTCAGGTCACAGAGAAAGGTAAGACTTTACTGTCACTGAGCTAAGTCAACCCAAACAGTTTTGATCAAATCTGAACCAGTCTTAGTGGAGGGGTTAAGGTTTATGCAGGAATGTAGTAATTTGGTTTAAGAGTAAGCCACTGCAAGTCAGTGTCACAAGGCAATGCCAAATTTTCTTTCCTTAAACTGTTTCATGTATTTTTTTTTTTCTCTCGTCACCTTTAGGTGAGTCCATGAAACTTAACAAAGAAATATATCTCGATGAGGATGACTTAATGAAAGTTGCATCTAACCCCTCTAGATCCAAGACTCTAAGCCAAACTAAATAAAATTGTGTGATATTGGAAGCTTAAAATGAAAAATACGTCATTGGCGTGACGTGGCTAGTCTTTGCTGCCGCCTAGCAATTTTATTGACACTTCAAGCGACTAGGACCATGTGTGCTACATTATTCTATCTATCTATCTATCTATCTATAGCCCGACGCCCTAATCCCGCAAAGGGTGGCCGCAGACAAAACGCCTCCAAGTGGCTCTGTCACCCGCCATTTGACTACCCTCCTCCCAACTCACCCCCCCCTCCCTCATATACCTCTCAACTCCATCCCTCCACCTCATCCTCGGTCTACCCCTCCCTCTCCCACCTCACCTACATACACCCTCTTAGTCAGTCTTTCATTCTCCATTCTCTTCACATGTCCAAACCACCTCAGTCTATTTCTCCTAATCTTCTCAACCACATCCACATCCACCCCACAACGTTCCTTCACTTCTTCATTCGTCAACCTGTCCCTCCACGTCACTCCACATGCTTCTCTCAAGTAACTCATTTCCACTGCTCTCACTCTTGACTTGTTCCCCTCTTGCAAGGTCCACGCCTCGCTTCCATACGTCAGGGTAGGGATCACAATACTATCATGCAGTGACTTCTTAACTTCCATACTCACCTCCCTATTTCTCATCACTGCTTTCAGTGTACCAACAACCTTCCTTCCCTGCTGTATCCTTTCACGCACTTCATCCCCCAAAGTTCCATCCTTACTCATCACACTACCCAAGTACTTGAATGCACTCACATTCTCCATATCCTCACCATCCAACCTCACTGCACACTCTGTGACTTCACTCCTCTCAAACACCATAACTTTACTTTTGTTTTCACTAACTTTGAGATTCCTCCTCCTACACACTGTCCCAAATTCATTCACCAAACCTTGCAACTCCCATTCATCTTCACTCAACAATACTGCATCATCAGCAAACAGTAACACCGGAGGCTTCCAAATCTCACCCTCATTCATTAGAGCCACCCCCACATCCACTGCCCAACCTTGCACCTCCTTTACAACCCCATCCATGTATATATTAAACAGCCATGGAGACATCACACAACCCTGTTTCAGTCCCACATTGAGATCAAAGAACTCACTCAGCTCACCATCCACTCGCACCGTAGCCCTAGCTCCCTCGTACATACTCTTCACAGCACTCAACAATTTCCCCTCCACTCCATATATTCTTAATACCTTCCACATACCTTGCCTATCTTTTCCGTCATAAACTTTCTTCAAGTCCATGAAGGCAGCATACACTTTCCTTCCCTTCTCTAGATACTTCTCCACTAAACATCTTAGAACAAATATCTGATCTACACACCCTTTTCCCTTCCTAAATCCCCCTTGTTCTTCTCCAACTAGCTCCTCTGTCATATGCGTAACCCTATCAATGAGTATTCTACCATATATTTTACCATTCACACTAAGAAGGCAAATACCCCTATGGTTACATTATTGCTAACAAAATTAAGGCTACCATCATAAAAGCCAATATCATGGTCACCAATATCCTTTCGTTCAGAAGCGGATTTCCTTACAATATGACTAACAATGACTATTGTTATGATGCCTACTAGTGTTATGCCTAGAAACATTAAGGTCATCAGTATTCCATACAGTCACGTTAGCCATCAACATTTTGCATACCAATGTTATATTTACCATCATTATTGTTTTCTCTGTCACCATTATCCCTGCCAGTGATATAACTTCCAATATTACGGCTACCAGCATATTGCCGATTAATGCAGTAACTACCGATATATTGCTGCCAACATTATGGCTACAAACATTAACCTACCAATGCTATAACTACCATCATTATGGCTACTATCATTATGCCTACTAATGCAATAATTACCAACAGTATTACTGCCAATGTTACAGCTACCAAAATTATGCCTGCCAGTGTTATGCCTGCCAATATTTTGACTCTCAACATTATGCAGAACAATGGTGCTGTATAATTACCAACATTATGGATACCTGTATTATGCATACTGACTGCTTATATTACGGCGGCCATCATTATGCCTACCAATACTATAACATCCAGCATTATGACTACTAATATATTGCCTGCAGTGTTTTAAATACCAACAGAACGGTTATCACCACTATGCTGAACAGAGTTATGCATACCATTGTTACATCTACGAACAATATGAATACCAACGTAATGCCTATAAACTTTACACTTACCAATATTTTATCTACAAGCATCATGGTAACAAGTATTCTATTTACCACCAACACAGCTGCCACCACTTCGGTACCAGCGGCAGTAACTACTAATACGAGCGTTGTAGTAAGTTAAAAAAAAAAAAAAAAAAAAAAGCTACAGATTTTGTGCATACCACTGTTTTCGTTTGTTTTACACCTTACAAAATTTCGGGTGCCAGAATTATCCATTTTACTGTAAAGGTCTCTCGTAGCCTCTAGCACAAGTATGAACACACTATAAGAGACGTCACAGCAATAAATGGGTTAAATGATGATTGTTTCCATTGTTTCCACTATCAGAGGTTCTTACAAACCTAAAAAAAAAAAAAAAAAATGTCTGGCGATAATTAAACTATTATTCCTTAGGGGTGAGCAACAATTACTAACAAGTGGCGATGTTTCCAGTAAGTTGCAACCATTACATCCTTTTCAAGCATCCTTCCAGCATCGTGCCACCTCAATTGACACCGCAGAAAAAAAATCTATGGAACTCATATTTCATGCTTCACATATGATGAAATATGGGGCGTGGTCTAGTGGGGAGGGACGTGGGACTCCAGGAAGTAACACCCACCCACTTATTATATGCATCGTGGGGAGCCAGGTATGCATCACTGGGGAGTGCTTGTTGTTCGCTTACTTTCATCTTCTTTTTCAAAATGTTTCATATTTCTACTTAATTAAAATATAAACAGGGAAATGGGTACTTCTTATTATGAAGGTGTTGTACATAGCAAGGTTTTTAGTAACAGTATTTTCATAACATTTCTGGGGATATAGTACCTTCAGTAAATTACATCAGGGCACTGGTTAGGATAATGAATTATTCTAACCCCTTCACTAGTGTACACCAACATTACATCAGCCAAACTACGTCAACCATAATGATGTTTATTATTCTACAGAACACTCCACACCACTGCCAGTATACTGCAATAAATCGCAAGTGGCACCAAGAGAAAAGGGGTGAATTCCCAGGACTAGGACCAGTGGACCATATAACACTCTAGCGCATGCAGAGATCCTTAGAGAGACCGATGTATACAGTATATCACCAGAAATACGCTATCGAGGTGCGCGTTCAACCTGCCTGCCAACCCTATGGTCGTGACGCATGAGCGATACTCCTGACCTATTCTGACCCAGAAGAGCGGAGATGAGAAACGACGGAATGAAAGTAATGGCAAAAGTCTGAAATACTAAAAAAGAGTGGAGGTAATGATAAAAGACTGAAATACTGTATGACAGAAGCAATGCATAAATACGGACATTAGTGCGCGGTAATGGTTGAAACTGTCCAACGACAAAATGTACTCATGCAAGCTGTTCGACATTTTACATCACTCACCATCACACTAAGCTTATAGTTATTACAGGCACCAACATTACCCAAGCCAGCATACTGAACGCCTTATCACCACCTATCATACCAATTAACATATCTGGCAACATTACGTCATTCATCATTTTACAAGCTATCGTATCACCCACCGCCACCATTACATCAACCAACATTTTACCAGCCACCATTATGGAATCAACATGTGTCCCCATGTGTCCACTTTCTCACCATCTGGAAAATTTGATAGGGAGGCGCGCGTGTGTGTACGAGGATGAGAGAGAGAGAGAGAGAGAGAGAGAGAGAGAGAGAGAGAGAGAGAGAGAGAGAGAGAGAGAGAGAGAGAATAGGAATACATAGGAAGTACAGATAACAAGAGGCATGTTGGTTCATGACGAGGTTATCGGTTGGAAAGATAAACTAAGTCTATTGGGATCTAACCAACTCACAAGAGAAAAGGATAGAAAACAGCATGGCTCTCACCAGCCCACCAAAACATCCGGCAAAACCAGTAGAAAAAGACAGGAAAACAACAACACTTGGTAAAAGAAAAAAAGGGTATTTCATAGAATAGACAGTTATGCACTTTATGATCTCTCATCCACATATCCGTAAAATAAAGAGCATATACTGTCTCCGAATGGTTTCATAACTAAACAAAGAGTCTCTGTTGTCGTCACATACTTCACCCTGTAAATAAACACAGAGTAATAGCATCTGCCGTAGTCTTGAAATATTTGTCGGACAGAATTTTCATTTTTCGCAGTGTCTGCCGTTGCTGAACACTAAATGAATATTTTTGCATCTCCTGCTTTTCAGTTTAATACCTTTATTTCTAATCACAATATCATTCTGTATTTCGAACAAATTGTTATATCTAACATCGAAGAATTTGTTAACAATTTTTAATTCTTGTGTTAGATTTTTTTGAGCCTTCGCTTTTTTTAGTTAAAACATTTTATTTCTTTAATTCTTTAATCGCTCTGCGTAGGGAAAGTTTTGCCGCGATGGGAACATATTGGTTATTCTGAGTTGCACTTTCTCAACTTTGCCTTCGTCATTAATACAGTTTGGAGACGTGTTGCATACATTATTCTAGGTGTGATGTAGCTAGTATCGTATAAAGCTTAAAGATAACATCGGACGTTGTATGATTAAAGTTCCTTGCCATGAAGTCGAACATATTGTGTTTGCCTAGTTATTGGCTGCTATATAATGCTTTGAGTTTTTAAGGCAGTTATTTATATTTCCCAAATCTTTCTTATCCTTTACTTCCGCCAGTGGAGAATCGAACATGTAGTATTTATATTTCATGTTTTTATCACCACAGTGCATTATCTAACGTTTCCCCACATAAAATTTAAACTGCAGCTCTTCAGTCTAAATTATAAATTTCTTCAGGTCGTTTTGTATACATTCACAGTCTGCTTTCGTAATTACTTTACCGCCATTCAGCAAATTTTACTACATTTGAAACTATTCCATTTTCTGGATTACTGATATAAATGTTCAATAGAACTTGTTCTAGAACTAACTCCTGATGAACTCTGCTACTTACTCTTTATGATTCGACACTGATCAATAGATGATACTTTCGATTCATCAACTAATCATTAGTCCACAATAACATAATTTATAAGAAAAACCGTGGGCTTTTAGAGAGAGAGAGAGAGAGAGAGAAAGAAAGACGAAATAATTATAACGTAAAAGGTACTAGGGACGAGAAGGAATTATGGGCACGGATGACGAGAGAGAGAGAGAGAGAGAGAGAGAGAGAGAGAGAGAGAGAGAGAGAGAGAGAGAGAGAGAGAGAGACTAGTAGGGGAGACGAAATAATTATGACGTAAAAGGTATTAGGATTGAGAAGGAGTTATAAGCACGGATGACGAGAGAGAGAGAGAGAGAGAGAGAGAGAGAGAGAGAGAGAGAGAGAGAGAGAGAGAGAGAGAGAGAGAGAGAGAGAGAGAGAGAGAATCAGATACGTCGAGCTCGCAGATGTTACCATACTTGTTAAATGGTGGTGGCTTAATTAAAAAAAAAAAAGTTTATCAGTGTTAATTAAGTACACAAACTATACATATTTTGCAGTCTTTATTGAGTGTTCAGGTTTCAAAGTTATCAAGGGTATTAAACACACCACAAAGCCAGTCAGGAGACAGGACGTGTGTGCTGGGCAATCCCCAGGTCCTGTCCTCCCCACTTACTGTTATTTAATCAGCCCATACACCACTGACCGGGCTAATGTATGGCCCGGCCTTCACTATATGTGCAGGGAATCTTTCAACGAACGAACAATCTAATAAGAAGCTGAGGAATAGCCTACCATTCTCAGCCCATTAACCGTTCAGGAAACTGGGAGGAAGTAACCCATCCTGAACTAAAATGTCATAAGGAATTAATTGTCTAAGCATGAAGATAAGACTTAACTATTTATTCATGCCTTTAGCGACAAGACAGTGAATGAAATTTTTGTTCTGCCTTGATTTTACCTTATCACGAGTTGTAGCTGCTCAGATTCGAAAAGATGCAAGCTTCGATCCCACTGTTACGCGGGTTTTACGGACAAAATGACCTACCAAACTGTCACAAAAATGTCTGTATAACCTGTAATCAGCAAAGATACTTGATACTTCATACATTTATTTGGCTTAACATAAGATACAGTATACACATATACAATTGCAAGCCACGGTCCATTGAGCCGATGCTCTTTTATGGACCTGATGTTGTTTTCATATTTTATTTGTCTTCGTGGATTTGAATGGACATGAAAGAAAAAAAGGTTATACTTAATTCAAATATGGAAATCTGTATTGATAGCAATATAAGAAATAATAAAAGTGTACATAAGTTATAAGAGAAACAGCAATAATAATAGTAATGATAGAAAAATATTAACAGCAATAATAAATAATAATGTCAGCGCTTTGCCTACAACAGTAGCCTTAAGTGATAATAGCATATGAAATCTTAGATACAGAACAGTAGAAAATTTAAATCAGTAGTATAATTAAAATTAGTAGTATAATAACAGTGACAATAATAATAATAATAATGATAAAGAGGCTTGGTATCAGAATGGAAGTGGTGATATGTGAAATTGTGTGGCTTATACAAGGAACGCTTGATCTCGGGGAACAATGTGTCATAAATAAGTAGAATTTAGCGGTAAAATAGTCACAGCAAATTTACGCCTTATACAGTGCCGTGGAAAAGGATTTGGAAACACTTCAAACAATTGCACTCAAACATTTCGTCAAGGATGTTATTGAATATGAATGCAGATTACAAAATAATTCCATGAATACATAAATATAGTACACTGAAATCTTGGTACCGCCAGATGATTTTTTCAGCTAAGGAAAAGTTATCTCGTATGGAAAAGGTTAAGCTGAGTGAGATAAGAATCTTAGTTGCCCTACGTTATTCTCGAGCTTCCGCATGACAGCTGAGAGGAAATCGAGGAAAATAGGAAGGAGAAGGGACCATAACAAGAAGGGAAGGATGAGAAGTAAGAGAAGGACAAAAGCAAAAAGCGAAAAATAGTGAAGGGGGAGGAGAGGAAAAGAAATATTGAGTAGACCGGCAGGAAAAAGACAAGGAAATAGTAAAGAATGATAAGAAATATTTTAATTGGTAAGAAACTGACAAGAGATCGTAGAAATGACAGCGGAAAAGTGAGTGGAAAAAGAGGAAGAGATGAAAATGGGTGGAAGTGGGAGTAGGAGGAAAAAGGATGGATGGATGAAAAGGAATGAAGGGAGGAAGGGAGGAATATAAAGAAATATTACTGCTATGACTAAGAAGCAATACAAGGAAAAGAATGACTGGAGAGAGAAAAGGAACAGAGTAAAGACGAAAAGTAGGGGGCAGAGAGAGAAGAGGAGCAAATCTAAGAGGATGAGGAAACAAAAGGGGATGAACAAAAAGAAACTGATTGGTGGGGAATCAAAAAGAGGGACCAGAGATACAGGGTAAAACAAAAAGAATGAAGAGGAGGGCGTAACAGGCTGAAAACAGTAAATACCATGAAAACTACGAAATGCGAAAAAGAGGATGTAGTGAAAAAGGGGTAGATAGACAGACACGCATTTATAGAGAGAGAGAGAGAGAGAGAGAGAGAGAGAGAGAGAGACCGATAACTACGGAGTAGAGAAAATAGAAAACGAAATAATGATAAGGAAAGACTGAATAACAGAAAATGAAGGAATTGAAAGGGAAATGAAAGAAATGAAAGGGAGGTAAAATCACGAGAGAAATGTTTGAATGTAGAAAAACGAAGTGTGCGAGGGAACGAACCTCAGGAGTTGAAAGTTAGGAGCGAGAAGCAAAGACCCAGAGAGAAGAGTGTGAGAAGAAGAAATTAATTGAGAGAGAGAGAGAGAGAGAGAGAGAGAGAGAAACAGGATGACAGGTAGGGCAGAAAGGAAATCTATCACACACATATGAAGGAGAGGGGAAAGAGCGAGAGGGACAGACAGAGAGACAGAGGGGTCAAATGGTGCCCCCTTGTCAACACACCAAGTCAATAAGGGTCGGCTCAGTACCAGCCTTACACTGTTGGCTGTGTGTGTGTGTGTGTGTGTGTGTGTGTGTGTGTGTGTGTGTGTGTGTGTGTAAGAGAGAGAGAGAGAGAGAGAGAGAGAGAGAGAGAGAGAGAGAGAGAGAGAGAATTAAGGAAAGGAGGTATGAGTGAGGGGGAGACGTGGAGGGAGGGCAAGATAGAGGAGTGGAGACAAAACAGAGGGATGAAAGAAGTGAAACCTGGTAGAACATAGGTTGGAATTAGACATAAGGAGGGATGACGCTAAGAAAGGTACTTGTAGAAATGACGGAAAATGAGAGAATGTGGAGACAGCGGGAAACTGATGGAGGGGTGAGGAGGAGAGAGATGGAGGGAAGAGGAAGAATAGGATGCTGGAGATGGGGTGCAGAGGAAGAACATAGTGATGGAAGGGTGGATAGAGAAAGAAATGCTGGACGAATGGACAGGGAGAGAAGATGATGAAGAAGGAAAAAAAAATGAGGATATGAGGCGTGAATAGGAAACGACCAATAAGGGACGAAAGTAAGAAAAGGAAAGTTGAGCGAGGTGATAAGGAACTGTCTTGAGAGAGAGAGAGAGAGAGAGAGAGAGAGAGAGAGAGAGAGAGAGAGAGAGAGAGAGAGAGAGAGAGAGAGAGAGAGAATACGTGCAGGAGGAGAACAAGAGGATTATGAACATGTGAGAGTAGGCTACAAGGTAAACATGAAAGAGGGAGGAGTGTAGGATGCAGACAAGGAAGAAGGAAGAAGGAGGAGAGAGAGCGCTACCTTCATGGAGGAATGAAGATATGAATCGTTTGGAATGGAATGCAGGTCAGATGAGAGTTTGAAGGTATTACTCAGGAGACGTGTTTCATGGACGCTGATGAGTCTGTAAGGAGTGGGATGGGCTGGTTAGGTTTGGAGAGAGGAATAAATGAGGTATATAACTGACGGATAGAAACAGAGACAGAGAGTAATAATAGTCAAAGTGAAAAGGTTTGAGAACGTACTATAACAAACATAATGTAACAAAGATATCGCAAATGGATGGAAGATGGCAGAAGAAAGAAAGCCAGGAATAGAATAAGCAAATGATATGAAAAACAATATTGAAACAATTGAAGTGTTATGGAACAGGACAGAACAGAGACAGATGTAGCAGACAATAATCTATGGAGACAGAGACATAAAAGACTCTGATGCAGATGGGTCGTGGAATGCTACCTTCCAAAGGGGAGCAGGTTTGAGCACTGTTTAGACCAAGTAGGGCCAGACTAGGTAGGTGCAACCAGACTAGAAGGGCCTACTATGCTCGATTTTTTTCCCGCTGATGATCCACTTTCGTGAATGTGGCACCTGCGCACTCCTGCCGCGTGATTGGTTGGTTTCAGTTTCATACTTGTATCATATTTACAAAAAACATATGTACCTTATATTCCAGTTTTCATAAATGCTGTTTTGCGCTGTCATTGTACTATACAAACAGACATGAAACGAGTATGTATCTGTGCTTCACCCAAACGGACAATGAATTTGAGGATGCTGAATTTGAATTGAAATATTTATTGTTGTAAAACGTACAGAGTTGTTGCATCTCTAATTTAATAAATATATATACTTCTACGGATATATATACTTACGGATAATATGAGCAAAGGTATCGAAGCAATGGCGTAGGTGTGATCCATAATAAAGTATGACATCTTGTGAGGTGAGACAGCTTGTTTTTCCCGCCTGGCCGTCTCTCGTGTCTTCCTCTGTAGCGACTGTTCGATTAGCCTCCCACTTCCACCACTTTACCACTGACAAAACCACTAATTCACTTAGAATGGTACTATTAATTCTGATGGCACAAGTACCTAAGTATTAAGATACCTTTTATTTTGCACTTACCCAGCCAAAATAAAGGCGTTTGATTTTTAAAAAAATATAGGCAGATGCAACAACTCTGTATCTTTTACAACAATAAACATTTCAGTTCATATTCAACTTCCTCAAATTCATTGTCCGATTGGGTGAAGCAGATACATACTCGTTTCATGTCTGTTTGTATAGTACAATGACAGTACAAAACAGCATTTATGAGAATTGGAATATAAGGTACAACTGTTTTTTGTAAATAATACTTCAAGTATGATTTTGATACCAACCAATCACGCGGCAGGAGTGCGCAGCGTGCCACATTTACGAAAGTGGACTCATCAACTGGAAAAAATTGGAGTATAGCTGCAGACTCAAGAGCACTGCCCAACAGATCTCATGACCCCTCTTGAGTCGGAGTCCCAGTTAAGAAAAGGGTAGTAGCTTATTATGCGAGGTTAGGGTGGAGGAGAAAGCACTGAGGAGGATGGCAAGGCCATTTTATCCCCCACCCTCTCCCAAGACCCTCTTGAGCCAGAACCTTAAATAGGAAAGGTGGTAGTGACATTTTGAGACGAAAGGACAAAGTAGAACATGATGAGAATGTTGGCACAGACCACCTCATCTCCCCCACCTCTCCTCAAACCACACCTGATCTATGGTCCCAGCTGCATAAAGTTGTGCTGGCCTTTCCAAGAGAAGGGGCGAGGTGGACACTTAAGGTATAGTCAGCCAGGATACCTCATGCCTCACCTCTCCCTGAAATTTCCTCTTAGGCCACAGCCGCAACTGGGAAAGGTGACAGTGACTCTTAAAGGGTGGAGATGGCACTGTTCGAGGCGTGCTACTCTTCCAGAGTGGTGAGCAGGCTAGGGTGCTAAGCTTCGACTGGAGTGGGTCTCTTTATCACCAGTCAGACTAAAAGCACTCCCCCAGCCATTGGAGAAGAAAGACAGCCCAACTCAGTGCCAGTCCAAAGTCCACAAAAATAGGGGAGGGTTAGCGTCAGGAGTGGGACATTCGGTCTTGAAAAGCCATCCAAAAACTAGAAAAATGGCAAATCAGACTAGAAATTGCCTTGTAGCATTCCTATAAGCATTGTACAGGGGTCTCTCCTGATCCCTGTGGGGAAGTGGGAGGAGAATGCATCTTCGATCACCATTACCTAGCCTTGCCGAGAAGACCAAAGCCCCAGGATTATGATGCCATTGTCCCTCATCCAACCCGGACCCCATGAGGGTCAGCACTGACAGAAGATAGGCTCCACAACATCTTTGGTACCTATAAAATAAATCCAAGTTAAAGAAGACTATTGTGAAGAGGATTCGGTTGAGGTGTTTGCTGTCAAGCAAGACACTGAAGGTTTTGGTGGTGTAGAACATACAATTTTGAGTGATATTCATTGACAGGAGGGGAAGAAGGGGTGTTTGAAGGGATGTCAGAAGAAGGAATAGGAGGAGTAGATGATGGAGTGTCTCTGAATGACCCTTCCAAAACCAGACCTCTCAGGACACACTTAAGATAATCTACATTCACCCACTTGGTATTTCTAGTGGATAATCCCTTTACTGTCATATATCTGTTACCATTACGAGTTATCATGCGGTGTGGGGCCTGTAAAATTATCATCTAATTGAGAGCTATGTGTATACGAACTAGCAAAGACTAGGTCTCCAACACTGATAGACAATGATAGGTGATGTGCATTCTTATGCTGGTGTTGTATCATGTCCTCTTTTAGATAAGGCCAGGTTAGCTTATCACATACTGGTCTGTTTTATGGAAGTCTTCCATTTTAACTTTCACATAACGTCATCCAAATAATAGAGTGGACCAGCCTTGGACGATAGCAATGCATAGGGCAGTTCTTTATCAAACCCATACAAGACAAAGAATGGAGTTCCACCCAATGAATGCACAATGAAACTATTGGATAGAGGTTGCAACTTGGGGTAATCTACTCATCCCGATATGTGCTTTGAGAACCTGTCTCCAAGCACTCCAAAATCTTTTCTGTTTTGTCTTTCGGACAAGGCCATTGGAAGCTGGATGTTTGGGAATGACATTATGGATTTATTGATGTTATACTGCTTACAAATCTCAGCCAGAAGATATGGTAGATAGAGGAGGCAAGGGTGCGGGACTTCCATTCAGGGAATGTGGAGTCCTACAATCTCCCTTTCTATTATCGTGAACTCCAATCTGCCCTTTCCCTTTGTCATGACACCTCACCAGGGCCGGATGATATTCCCTATGCAATGCTTTGGCACCTGAGTGATGATGCACTGTCTTTTCTCCTCAGCCTGTTTAATAGAATCTGGAAGGAATCTTCTCTTCCATCCTCTTGGTGTGAGGCTATTGTCCTGCCATTCCAGAAGCTGGAGAAGGCAGGTTCCAGTCCCCTGGAGTATCGGCCAATTGCCTTAACATCATGCTTAAGTAAATTACTTGAGATAATGCTCAACACGCACATAATGTATTTCCTAGAAGAAAGGAATGAATGTCTCTCTCCTTGTCAGTCTGGTTTTCGAAAATGTTGCTTCAACATTGAAAGATGCACTGGTTCCTTATCTCTTGAGGCTGCAGCATGTGATGCTTTTGCTAGGCAGCAGCATCTGGTGTGCATATTCTTTGCCCAGAAAAGGTATATGTGATACCATGGTGGTTTGGTATCTTACAGCAACTCCACTCTTTTGGATTACTGATGGCAGGGTACCCCTATTTATATTAAATTCTTTCTGTGTGACCGTTCATTCAGGGTTATGGTTGGCATCACCTGTCTCCTTCGTGACTCCCTCAGAAGGAAGGGGTACTCTCAAGGAAGTGTCTTCAGTGTGACCCCTTTTTGCCATAGCATTGGACGATATTGCGCGTCCTCTATTCCAAACGGGGTGTCGGCCTCATTGTTTGTCAATAATTTGGCCCTATGGTATGCTGCTTCCTGAATGTCCATGGCTGAACATTGCATGCAGCTCGCTCTAGACAGGGTCTCTCAGTGGGTCACCATGCACGACTTCCGTTTCTCCCCAACAGAGACGGTGGCCTTGCAATTCTGCCACTTGAGAGATATTCACCCTGACCCAGACCTCCAGTTATATGCCCACAGGGAGTGATGTGTGGATGAAACAAGGTTTCTTGGCCTTACTTTTGACAGGAAACTGACCTGGGTACCTCATATACGTTCATTATGACTGTCATGTCTCCGTGCCCTGTCTCTCCTATGGAACTTATCTCACTTGTCTTGTGGCGCTGACAGAACCATCCTGCTCCAACTCTACCATGCCTTAGTAAGGAGCAAGTTGGAATATAGGTGTGTGATATACTCTTCTGCTACTGAGGTACGGCTGCGGCCACTAAATTCGGTACACCATGCTGGGATTCGTCTGTTGACTGGGGCTTTCCGGTCTTCCCCGATTGAAAGTCTGCTGGTTGATGTGAATGAATCACCAATGGATCTCCACTGGCAGTCCTTGATGGTGCAGTGTTGGCACCGCCTTCACCGTCTTCCAGCCTCACTGGGTTGTAAGGCTGTCTCTGAGTTGCTCTTCTCTCCTTTTATGACACTCACCCTTGCTATCCACACCTGTTTGGGTACAGAGCGAGGGCTGCCATGAAGGAGTTGGGTGTCCATTCCTCCCCTGTCTCCCCTATTCGTGTCCCCCGAGTGGCTCCCTGGCTTATCCCAGAGGTACAACCACATGATTACTTCTTGAGAGAAAGGCCTGGCTTTCCTCATAGGCAGCTTTGTCTTATTTTTTAGAACATGCCTCTGCTCGCAGTCACTCTCGATCCCTGTATATACTCGATGGTTCCAAATCTCGTGTTGGGACAGGCTTTGGTGTCATTTTTCGTGATATCACCTGTGGTGGGAGTCTTCCTCCTTCTGCATCTGTTTTTACCACTGAACTTACTGCAATTTGAGTTGCAGTTGAATTGATTTTTAGTTTTCCTCCAGCTTCTCTTACCATTTTTAGTGACTCAGCCAGTGCCCTACAAGCTTTGTCTCGTGGCTTCCCATCACACCCCCTAGTCCTGTCTGTCTTGGAGTGGCTCTTCATATTATGTAGGCAAGGATACTCTGTATGACTGTGTTTGGTCCCTCTGCACATGTGGGGGTCATGGGCAATGAGCATGCTGACTCTTTGGCTAGAGCTGCTGCCTCTCGCCCTTCCTCTCCTTTATTACCGTGTCCCATCAGAGGATTTATGTGCAGCCACTGTGGTGGCTGTCCGTTTCTGCTGACAGAGGAGGTGGGATGCAGCAGGGGCGAACAAACTCCGCAGCATTCACCGGAACCTGGGTGATAAGGGGTATGTGGGACTGTCCTGACAGTGGGAAATGCTTTGGCCCATCTCCTACTAGCCACACTAGGCTGACTCATGTTTTTTTTAACGGAGAGGGAGCCCCCTCCCTTCTGTGATGACTGTCTAGTTCCTTTGACTGTGTGTCATCTTGTCGAATGTCCCAGTCTTGGTGACCTTCGTCGGCAGTACTTTTCCAGGTGCCGAGCCAGCGACGGATCGTACCTTCTCTCCTTGCGCCAAAGAGGCTTGTGCCATGGGGGGAGGCACCTTCTCCTTTGTGTTGAGTTCTGGCCTTCTCCACAAGCTGTAGGGTTTTACCATATATTAGTGTCTTAAATGATAATGGTTCTAGTTTTAACCTCTATCTTTCCTCCATGA
>NC_137054.1:28093410-28148055 GCF_032717465.1 Coenobita brevimanus | reverse complement strand
CAGTGCTTTAGTGGATATTTGTGCCGGGAGGGGGTTGGTAATAGCCAATACACTCTTCAGGCACAAAATGATCCATATACATGGCGAGTGATGAGAAGGGTGGATGGTGAACTGAATGAATGGAAGGCAATGATTGATTATGTGTGTGTGGATGAAAGGATGCGAAGATGTGTAATGGATGCAAGAGCATACAGAGGCTGGGGGAGTGGACTTTCTGAACACCACTTGGTGGTGGTCAGAATCAAGGTCCAAGTAAAATGGAGAAATAGAAGAAGGTAAGGACGGGAGGAAGGAGTAGATGTAAGGAGAGTGGAAAGGTGACAAGAGAATGAGAAAAGGGCAGAATATAAGAGAGAAGTGGAGGAACGATTGGGTAAATATGAACTGGAGCAGATGGGGGACGTGGAAGGTGTGTGCAAGATATTCACAGAGGAAATATGTGCAGTATGTGAGATGGTGTGTGGAGTGAAGAGAAGACCAAAGGGGGTGCAAGGAACAGCATGGTGGAATGAAGAGGTGTGACAGGCTGTGGCACAAAAGAAGAAAGCATATACTGAATGGATGAGAAATAGGGGCGTGGAAGAGGTTGAGAGTCGGAAGAGAGAGTTATGTGTAGAAAGGAAGAGAGAGGTGAAAAGATTAGTAAGAGAGAGTAAGAAGAGAATGGATGAGGAATTTGGAAGGAATTTGAGTGTAAAGTGGAGGGAATGTAAGAAAATGCTCTGGAAAGAGGTAAAGAGAGTCAGACAGGGTGGCAATGAAGTTAGTAGGCGAGTGAAAGATAAAAATGGCAGATTATTAGTTGAGAAGGGAGGAAAAGTGAGCAGATGGAGAGAGCACTTCAATGAACTGTTGAACATAGAAAATGAAAATAATGCACGTATAAGTGGCTGGGGAATGGCTGGGAGAAGGAAGGAGGGGAGAAGACAGGAAGGAATCAGTAGGATGGAAGTTATGGAAGCATTGAAGAAAGTCAAAATGGGGAAAGCCCCAGGAATTGGTGGAGTGTGTGGTGCAATGCTGAAGCATGGGGCAGAGACAGTAGTAGAATGGAAGTGAAAGATGTGCAGATTGGCATGGGAGGAAGGTAAAGTCCCGTATGATTGGAAGTCAGGTATAATTGTTCCCTTGCACAAAGGGAAAGGGGAAAAAGAAGTATGTGGTAATCATAGGGGCATTTGTCTTCTTAGTGTAATAGGAAAAGAATACGGTAGGATACTTATTGACAGAGTTGGGAAATACCAGAGGAATTAGTTGGAGAAGAACAGGGAGGTTTTAGGAAGGGAAGAGGATGTGTAGATCAGACATTCATTCATAGATCTTTAGTGGAAAAGTGTCTAGAGAAAGGAAAGAAGTTGTATGCGACCTTCATTGATTTGGATAAAACATATGACAGGGTGGATAGACAAGGATTGTGGAAAGTATTAAGAATGTATGGAGTAGACAGGAAGTTGTTGAATGCTGTGAAGAGTATGTATGAGGGCGCTAAGGCTGCAGTGCGTGTGGATAGTGAACTGAGTGAGTTTTTCTATTTGAAGGTTGGGTTGAAATAGAGATGTGTCATGTCTCCATTGTTGTTCAATCTGTATATGGATGGGGTTATAAAAGACATACAAGGTAGGGTAGTGGATGTTGAACTGGCCCTAATAAGAGAGGGCAGTGTTTGGATTCTCCCTGTACTCCTGTTTGCAGATGATACTGTGTTGTTAAGTGAAGACGAAGGAGAGCTGCAAGGCTTGGTGGATGAGTTTGGGAGAGTGTGTAAGAAACGGAATCTAAAGGTGAATGAAGGGAAGAGTAAAGTTATGGTCTTCGACAGGGGTGAAGTCAGTGAATGTACAGTAAGGTTGGATGGTGAGGAAATGGAAAATGTGAGTACGTCTTAAGTACTCGGGTAGTGTGATGAGTAAGGATGGAAATTTGGAGGGTGAAGTGCTTGAAAGGGTACAACAAGGAAGAGAGGTTGCTGGTTCCTTGAAGGCAGTGAAGAGAAACAGGGAAGTGAGCATGGAAGTGAAAGTTATTACATGGCAGTATTGTGATACTAACTGTGACGTATGGAACTGATGCTTGGATGTTGTTAGACGGACACAAGTCAAGAGTGAGAGCAGTGGAAATGAGTTATTTGAGAGGAGCCTGTGGAGTCACATGGAGAGACAGATTGACAAATGAGGATGTGAAGGAGCATTGTGGTGTGGATGTGGATGTGATAGGAAGCATTAGGAGAAACACACTGAGGTCATTTGGCCATGTGGAGATGATGGAGAGTGAGAGACTGACGAGAAGAGTGAGTGGTGGTATTAAAGTTGGGGTCACCACTGTGTGGTTTTTTGGTTATGGGGATATATATTTTACTAGGGGCTACACCAGGGCAAATGGTTAGGATAAATAAATGCCAATTTTTTGGGAAGAGATAGACAGGGCAGTAATAATTGAGTTGGAACAATACAGAGTCAATGCATTATTTCAAAATAGTACAAGGCCATTACGTTACAGAATGTGTAGATCAATTACAGGAATGAAGAGTAACTGATTGAGAATATGAGTAATGAATTTAGCAACAAGCGGGAGTGCCAGGCTGTTGTGTTCATGTGTATCGTATATGTAAAGTTGTACCACGTGGCCAGATTTTACTAGGAGAGACGGAGAGCAAGGCAGGTAGTAGTCGGGTGAAGTTCTGAGTGGAAAGAAGGGCGAGCGAGGTCGCCCACTCGGTTTTAAGCCACTTAATGAGGTAGGCAGAGCACCGGTAGGCCTAGGTCACCTGAATAGGCAAATTTCATTGGTTAGGCACCACTACAGGTGAGGAGGGAAGAGAAATCGAATATTATTGGAAGCGGCACTGCTACAGATGAGGAAGGATGGGTAATCGATTACTACTGGTAGCAGCATGAGTGGCCATGCTAATTCCGAAAACAAGGTGGGAAAAAGCCACGAGGGAAGGAAACCACATGTGTAGGTGAAATGCAGAAAAGCCACAAGGGAAGGAAACCACATGTGTAAATGAAATGTGAGGTACAATACTTTGTGGTGTAATATACGCCACAGCACTCCCCCTCCCCCCCTTCCTTATATGGCAATAAAACAGGAAGAAAAGAGAAAAAAAATGATTAGGGTACAAGGTTAAATATATATATATATATATATATATATATATATATATATATATATATATATATATATATATATATATATATATATATATATATATATATATATATATATATATATATATATATACAATTTTCAAAGTGAGTGAACATTGGAAAGTGGTTTGAATGTGTTACTTAAAAATGGCAGTTGTTATAGATTATGAAATAGTAGCCAGGCATAACTTTCTGTATGAGAATTTGACTAGTGCTTAGTTATTATTAGGAAATGAATGAGTTATGTCCGCCTTTACGACTGAGCTATTGTATGAGGTAGTACACACACAAAAACAATTCTGTACCATACAAATGCAACGTAGGGGTGATGATTTGGAGTGTCTGCGGTTTTTGGTATCAGATTATGCTGGAATGTAAAATTGTGGTGGTTTGCTGAGATGGCCTGATTGTGTGTAGGTAAATGTGGTAGTTATTGATGTAGTTTGTAGGGTTGTGGTTAGTGATGGCGGGATTATGGGAATGACGGGTGTTGATGGATGAGGGGTATTGACTGGGAGAAGGGTGGGGACTGATGGGAAAGAGTGTGGGGTAGGATTGCCTGAGGTTGACGGATAGGACGGGTATGGTTTAAGCACTGGGAAAGGGGCGGGAGCTGAGATTGACAGAGAGGGTGGATGAGGTGTAAGGACGGGTTGAGGGGTTGTGGGTGGGAGGTAAGGTGAGAGGTAGGAGCGTGTGAGGTTGATGGAGAGGGTGGGTTAGTGGTAGCAGGGTTAGTGCTGGAGGTCGAGAGTGTGGACAGTAATGTGGGTGGTAGTGAGGGAGTGTTTGCATCAGTGGTAGAGGTTTGCTGTACTGCATGATGCCTGAGTCGGTATGTGGAGATGACAGGTAGCGAAGGGTACGAATTGACAAAGGGGATGGGTTGTGTGTGTGTGTGTGGGTGATGCATGTAGGTGTTGGTGCTGGGATTTGAGGTGTTGGTTGTGTGTGTGTTGTTGGTGGGCTGGCAAGGTTGGGGGATGACGTGTGGGGTGTTGTCTGTGACTGGGTTTGTGGCGTGGCCAGTTTGACTCTGTCTGCAGAGATTGTGGATGGTTTCCCCTGTTTGTATATCATGACTGTTTTGTCTGAGTTTGCGATCACACAGTATGGGCCTTCATATGGGGTTTGGAGTGGTGAAGTGAGTTGACCCCTCCTCACGAAGACCTGTTCAGTGTCTGGTAGGGAGTGTGGGATGAATGTCATCTGGTGCTGGCGAGAACAAGGAGGGACTGGTCTAAGTGCTTGCATTGCCTGCTGGAGCTCTGGGAGGAAAATCAGGGCTGGCGTACCTGGTTGCGGGGTGAACTGCCCTGGCAGCCTGAAGTCTTCCCTGTACATTAGCTCTGCAGGGGAATTCCCGATGTCCTATTCTCCGTAACCCACAAGTTTAGGAGGATGATTGGCAGCGCGGCCACCCAATTCACTGGGTGGGGAAGTGCCCTCAGTGCTTCCTTCAGGCGACAATGTCAGAGCTCAATCATCCTGTTTGCCTGAGGGTGATATGCGGAGGTTCTGTGGCATTTAGCACCCAGGAAGTCCATTAGTCCTGCCATGCCCGAGATTCGAATTGGGGGGCCTTGGTCTATGATGATGACCTACAGGGTGCCGAAACGAGTGACCCAGGATGTCAGGAAGTGATATGCCACATGGTCAGTCGTAGCGTCCAGCATGGGCATGGCCTTCACCCACCTTGTTGCTCTATCTATGCACGTTAAGGTATAGTGGTTACCCCTAGATTCGGGGAGGGGGCCGAGGGTGTCAATGTGGAGTGTGTGGAAACATTGAGTTGGTGTGGGCAGCGGTTGAAGTGGTGTCTTGGTGTGGCGATGCACTTTTGCTGACTGACACGCAACGCATGCTCGGACCCAGTTGGTGGTGTCACGCCTCATCCCTGGCCATACCACTTGCCGGCTGCTGTGCGTGCCATGAATGCCTGGGTGCGCCATATCGTGGTAATGACTAAAGACTTGCCTTTGGAATCACTGAGGAATATAGGGCCGTGCTGTCCTGCAGGATATATCACACCAGAGTTTCTGGGGTGTGCCGGTGACATCAAGCTGTTGCAGTTGAAGTGAGGTCATGGCCTGCAGCAATTCTTGGAGTTCCTGATCGTCCTCCTGCTCCCGGGCCAAGGCTGCATGGTCAAGCGGGGGTAGTGTAGGGCCGACAGCTGAAACTCCATAGCACAGGGTGTCTGCAACCTTGTTCAGGTCCCCATTGATATGCTGGATGTTAGTGGAAAACTCTGAAATGAAGGCTAGCTGTCTTACCACTCAAGGAGACCAGTTTTCAGCTTTCTGCACCATGGCGTAAATAAGGGGTTTATGGTCGGTGAGGATGGTGAATTCTCTGCCTTCCAGAAAATGCCTGAAATGTCTGACTGCCTCATATATAGCCAGCAACTCCCTATAGAAGGCACTGAATTTGTGCTGGGCAAGGCTAAGGCACTGGCTGAAGAATGCAACAGGCACATTTGCATCATTGACTTGTTGTTGTAGGACTGCACCCACAGCTTCGGTAGAGGCATCTGTGGTGAGTGTGATGGGGGCATCTGGTGATGGGTATGCTAGGCGGGGTGCGGTGGCGATGTGGTTTTTGAGGGTGGTGAAGGCATGGTCTGACTGTGCAGTCCACTGAAGAGGCTTGGAGGATGTCTTTTTTGTACCCTTCAAGAGATCGTTAAGGGGGGCTAGTGTGACTGTGGCATTTCTCAGGAACCTTTGATAATAACTGACTATCCCCAAGAACTCCCTGAGCTTGCGAGGTGTAGCTAGGCATGGAAAATCCTTAATGGCATCCACCTTCTGATGGAGGGGCGTGATACCTGTGGCGGATACCCTGCGGCCCAAGAATTCCAATTCGTCTGCATCGAGGATACACTTCGCCAGGTGCACACGTAGCCCATAGTCCTGTAGGCATTGGAACAAGCATTTGGAGGTGTGTTTTGTCCTGCTCATGGGAATCAGAAGTGATGAGGATGTCATCGATATACACCATGATGAAATCTAGCCCCCTGACAACCTGGTCCATAAATTTCTGAAACGTTTGTGCGGCGTTTATGAGGCCGAAGTTCATCTTTGTGTATTCAAACAAGCCAAAGGGAGTGGTTACTGCCATCTTGGGGATGTCCTTTTCCCACACAGGGATTTGGTGGAACGCCCTGACGAAATTGATCTTGGAAAATACACGATGGCTGTGTAGTCGTTGGTGGAAATCCTGGATGTGGGGAATGGGGTATCTATCAGGAACTGTCATCACATTCAGTGCCCTGTAGTCCCCACATGCTCTCCACTTACCCTGCTGTGCCTTCGGTACCATGTGTAGAGGGGATGCCCAGCAGCTTGATGCCCTTGTCGAGCATCACCTGAAACTCCTTTTCCACTGTCTGACAACGTTCTGGGGGAAGGCGTCTGGGTTGGGCAAAACAGGGCAGTCCAGAAGTGATGATGCAGCGCTCTACACCATGGTCTGTATGGCCATTGTTGAGAGAGTGATAGGTCAAGAGGGGAAACTGGCATAGTATGGAATCGTATGAGGATTTCTGGTGAAGGTGTGTAACGAGTGGAGGATTACCAGCACACCCGGTTACTCTGATGGATGGGTTTGAGGGTCTGTGATATAGATTCCGTCTTCTGGTATCCACGAGCAAGTCATGTGCCTCCAGGAAGTCAATGCCAATAATGGGTTGATTAACGTCTGAGACGAGGAACGGCCAAGTAAACGACTCTGACTGGGCGAGTACCACGTGACAGGGTTCCATGCTGTATGTGGCTATGGGGGTGCCGTTTGCTGCTATCAGGTCAAATGCGGGTTGCTGAGCCGTTTTGTGGTCAGAGATAGGGGGGACTATACTGAATGCGGCTCCAGTGTCAATAAGGTATTTTGTGCCGGAGATGGCGTCTTTAACCCCTTAAGTGCTAATCTCATCGAGCGGGCTTTTTGCGTAATTTTTTAAGAGGACGAGCAACACCGATCGTACAACATCCACAAAAAACTGGCGGCAGCTGGCTCCACCCCAGCTGTGACGTAGATGGCTTCTAACCAATCAGACCTAGGTGTTGGACACACCGGAGGGGGGACCCAGGCCCGTAACCAGGCGGTGGGGGGTGTACCCCCCACCTCCATCTCGCCACATCCTTCTACTCTACTACCTTGTTACTACCCTACCTCCCACCGTTCTTACCACCACAACAACCCCTCCCACCCCCTCCTCATGCATCCCCCCCTCCCATGTGGATCCCCCCCCCACGTCTCCCTCCTCAGTCAACTAGGGGGAAGGTATTTCCCCCCTACCCTCCCTCCATGTCCCTGTACTCCACTTTAGCCCTTCCTTTGTGTCTTGTGGTGGTCTCCTTCCATCCCTCGATCCCCATCCACCCCCTCCTGGCCTTACCAGCTCCCCCTACCCCCCCACCCCCTACCCGCACCCCCTAGCACCTCCCCGGCCTCGAATATTTTGCGTATTTTTTATGCTTAATGGCACGTGTTTTTGAATCATTTCCTGTAATTTATTGGTGTCTGCATACAGATATCCACACCACAATTACTTTAGCTGTCTTTAGTCGAAACCCACTTGAAAAAGACATTTTATTTTATGCCGACGCATGGAAGCATGTTGGAGCCTTCAAAACGAAACGAAACTAAACGAAACAAAAACTAGATTTGACAGCTCGGAGGGGAGGGGAGGGGGGAAGGGAGGGGGAGGGGAGGTTAGGCGAGGGTACGGGAGGGAAGGAGAGGATTTTTTTTTTTTTTTTTTTTTTCCCGGCCTATCAACCATTGGGGCCGAAGCCCCTGGTTATTAAGGCCAATTCTATATATATGTATATACATTTAAACATATATACATATATATATATACAAACATATATATATACATACATACACACACACACACACACACACACACACACGCTTCTATGCATACATACAGACACACTTTCATGCAAACGTACATATATATATATAATAATTTTAATCTTATTTAATTTTTTTTTTGTATTTTTAATTTTTTTTATTTTTTCTTGGTTTTATATTTTTATACCTTATGTTATAAAGTAAAACCAATCTAAAGACCCTAAAACTAATCACCTAACAGACAAATCGCTAACCTATACTAAATCCTACAGAGACAAATAGCTAGACCTACACTAATGGTAAAAATACCTCGACTAACAGAACACCATCGACTGCAGATATGTAATGCCTTTCTACATTACATACCTGCACTCATCACCTGGTAACTGTCAGTCGAGGCACAACCTAATATAGGGGGCATCAATATATGAAAGGGAACCAGACGAGTCAGGAACATTTCCATATACGTCAGCTGTCGTCCCTAATTAGAATAACTTAAGCAAGATAATATAATGTATTTACATAATTTGCACAGAAAGTGAAGAACCTCGCCCAGCAGACCACCATCGACTGCAAGTGCCCAATACCTTCCTATATTGCACACTTGCACTCATCAGCTGGTGACTGTCAGGCGAGGAACTTGGCTTAATGTAGGGGACATCAATATTAGAAATAGATCGGTGGGAGGAGGAACTATTTAAAATATGTCAACTGTCAACCCTAATTAATATTACAATATATACATATTTACTCTTCATAAAAACCATAACCACACAGTAAAAAAGTCACATCACTCTGATCAGTCCGGTCTCTCTCAAGAAAGCCATCAATTTATCAGTCATAACAATGTCCCCATCACCCAGGATGGTGGAAAGGGTGACGGGGACGTCTACTGCACCGCAGTAATTTATAAGTGAAGCACGTTCACGAATAAATCGCCGACAGCGCAGGATGATATGACTGATAGATAACACCGCATTACAGATGTCTCAGTGCGGTGGGAAGCGTCTTTCCATATATGGTTTTATGTGGGTTAAAATGGTGGCATTAAGCCGTAACCGTGCCAACACTTTTTCTTCTAGGCGACTGGGACGGTTGGCAGTGTCCCAGTCGCCCAGGTACGGCTTACAAGTTGGAATATTTAGTCTGGTCCACTGACCTTGCCACAGAAGATTTATTGATTTCTTTCCGAGAGAGAGACTCGACCGTAGATCACGAGGAACGTCCCAAGTCTCCTCGAGCTCTACAGCCGACTTTGCAAGTAAGTCAGCCTGCTCATTGCCGTAGATACGACAATGACCAGGCACCCAGATCAGCGTGAATGACTTGTTGCATGAATGCAACTTATTAACGATGCGGCCCTGGATCTCGTGAGAGTCCGTAGTACAAGATGCAATTGCCTGAAGGGCTGATTTTGAATCTGAAAATATGACAAATGAGTCATGTCTAGAATTGAGAGCATAGTCTATGGCTTTGTCAATAGCAAAAAGTTCTGAAGTAAACACAGATGTATAAGTTGGCAACCGATACCTGAGGGCACATTCAGTCGACCACACACTTGCACCCACACATTCACTCGACTTGGAGCCGTCGGTGTACAATTGATGGGACCCCAAGTGACGAACAATGATCTTACGAAACAAGTGGTGGACCTCCGCCTCCGGCGCCTTGGCCTTTGGTGCTGGGAGCCATGTGACATCGACTGTAAAGCCGGGTGGCTCCCAAGGCGCTATATTTTTAAGCACCAACTTGTCACAGTCACTGGGGTCCACATCAAGCTCCTGAGTCAGTAAGTGGAGGCGAGCGGCAAGTGGCCGACACACCCCCCGCAGAAGGTGGTGGTATTGCCGCAGGGGGGTACAGGCCACATTGCCGATATTACATTTCCTAAATGTCCTTACACCATAGGACAAAGCCAGGTGGTCACGGCGAATATGGAGGGGAGGCACATTTGCCTCCACTTCCATACGAGCTACACGGGTACACCGGACAGCTCCAAGACACATTCGCAAACATTTATTCTGCAACACATCCAATCCTTTCAGAGTGGCATCGGATGCCGAGCCATACACCTGTGCGCCATAGTCTAGCTTCGATCGAATAAGGGACTTATACACCATTAATAAAGATTTTCTGTCGGCACCCCAGGTAGTTCCCGCTAGGTACTTAAGGACATTTAACGGTTTATCACAACGAGCAAGCAAAGTATTAACGTGAAGTTTAAAATTCATTCTACGATCAAAATGTATTCCTAAAAATTTTACAGAATTTTGAAAAGGTACCGCCTGATTATCCAAAGTTAAGCACAAATTAGGTACGTTACGATTAGTGAAAACTATAGCGGCACACTTACGTACGGAAAACTTAAATCCCCACTGCAAGGCCCATTGGTGGATGGAGTCAAGGGCTGCTTGAATCCGCCCAGCCGAAAATTGTGCATTACGGGAAGAGTGCCATATTGCACAATCGTCAGCGTAGAGTGAGTATTTAAGATTCCTCGGGATGGGAGCTGATGACAGAATATCATTGATCATAATACTAAATAAAGTATGACTAAGCACACTTCCCTGTGGCACCCCGTTTTCCTGGATAAATATATCCGATGTTACGTTACGGGGCAATTTGACAGAGAAAGTTCTGTCCCTTAAGAAATTTGAAATAAAAACAGGCAAATTTCCTCTTAAACCATGAGCATAGAGCTTCATTAATATACCGTGTCGCCAGGTCATGTCATAGGCTTTATGGATGTCCAGGAACACCCCTATCATGAATTCTTTATTGGCAAATGCCTCTGCAATACAATGCTCCAAATTCATTAAATGATCTAGTGAACTTCTGTATTTACGGAAGCCACATTGTTGATCATTTAACAAATTCTTCGACTCTAAAACAAAAAGAAGCCTATTGTTAACCATTCGTTCCATGACCTTACATAGACAAGAAGTCAACACAATAGGACGAAATGAAGTGGGATTCATAAGACGACCAGCCTCTTTGGGTATCGGTATGACGTGCGCAAAGTGCCATGAGTTTGGGAACGTTCGAGACGCCCAAATCTCATTGTACAATGCTAACATCTTAATCAGGTTGTCCTGATTAAGATGCTGGATCATACCGTACGTGATGGTGTCTGGTCCAGGGCTGGTGTCTTTACAGGATTTAAGGGCAAGGAGCAGTTCATCTAGCGTAAACTCTTGGTTGTACGGGGAGTTTACGTCTTCTGTGGCAAAGTCAGGAGAGGAGAGAGGAGGGGAGGGAAGGGAAGAGGATGGAGGGGACTAGAGGTTTGAAGAGGGGAGAGAAAGGGAGGATAATTTTTACTATTTATTTTATTTTTATTGGGGGGTTTATGACCGATTTCCATTGCTAGATTTGACAGCTCGGCAGGGAGGGAAGGGGGAAGAGGAAAGGGGAGGGGAGGTTAGGCGAGGGGAAGGGAAGGGAAGGGAAGGGGAGGGAGGGGATTGGAGGTATGAGGAGAGGAGAGGAGGGAAGGATAATTTTTATCATATTTATTTGTTTTTTTATTTTTTACTATTTTATTTTTTTCTAAGCACATTACAATGGTTTATAACATCTATACACACCAAAAAAAATTGATTTTGGTGATTTTTGTACGTATTGTTGCGAAGAAAACAGGTGCGAGCGGCTTATTTTCTTTCTCGCCGGGCCCGTGACGGGTAACGATTATAAACTTTGACAGACCATAGCTCGGTAACTATTGGGTCTAGGAGGGTGGGGTTTGCGTTTTCAGATGTGTAAATTCAAGCTCTATGAATCGGGCATAAAACTTTTAACCTTTGAGGAAGTCGAAAAATTGGCCTGTTTTTGTGTCCTGGGGGACAGTCGAGGCTGGAGAACTGCGTACCCTAGGGGTTAACCCATAGTAGTTCCCTGGAGCCGGTGGAACATGTCGTGGCTTTGGATGTGCTGATCCTGAGGAGGCATTTGGTGTGCGTGGCAGGAGACACTACTGAGACTGTCTCCCGCCATATGTGTTTCCTGTGAATATGCAGGGTGGTGCACATCGTCTGGCTTCCATGCCAAAGCGGTTGTGATATGTACACAACAAGAAGTTGTCCCTTGCTGTTTGGGGATTAGCATTACGAGTATGGTTCACTGGAGGAATACTGCTGGAACATGGAGGGGCTGGGGGATGAATTGCAACACTGGGGGTCTGAGTGGTGAAGCCACTTATTTTACTTTTGAGCTCGTCTATTCTATTTGTTAACTTTGCTAATAAGGTACACAGCTCTGACGTGGAACCGATTTTGTTCACAACACTGTTCACTGACACCGCTGTTTCACTAGGGGTGGCACTGGGGGCTATGACAGGGAAAAGAGAGGAGTGTGGACTTAATGCTGTTGAGTTTCGTATAGAGTGTCCGTCCTATCGATGAACTCAGTAAGGGACGTGCCAGGGCCCAGCCATGTTAGATGGAGTCGGAAGTCTGGTGACATGAGCTGGAGGAGTCGGTGGTGGAGTAGGTCATCTGACAGTGTGGCCTCAGCTGCTGTGAGAGTGGCTTGAATGTGGGCAAGGAGGGCCAAGGGGCACTGCTGTTGGGAGCGAATGGCATCTAGCTCCATTAAAAGTGCCTGCTTTGATAGGGCCCACAGCAGACTTTCCTTCAGGATTTTATATTTGTGCCCTGTAGGTGGTTTAAGAAATACGTCCTGAACAAGGGCAGCTACTTGAGTTGGGAGAGTGTGGACAACTGCTCTGAATTTGTCATCATCACTGGTTTCTTCAGGCCATGCGGCATCAACTTGTGTAAACCACATGTTAATATCGTATGTGAATGTAGGAAGGGATAGTCGGATGTGTGGTAAGGTATCCATGTTGTTTAAACACTCTGGGAAATCACCAATGTGGTAATATTAAAGTTGGGGTCACCATTGTGTCGTTTTTTGGTTATGGGGATATATATTTTACTAGGGGCTACACCAAGGCAAATGGTTAGGATATATAAAGGCCAATGTGTTGGGAAGAGATAGACAGGGCAGTGATTATTGACTTGGAACAATACAGAGTTATTGCATGATTTCATAATAGTACAAGGCCATTACGTTACAGCATGTGTAGATCAATTACAATGCATGAATGAATAGTTACAGATTAAGAATATGAATAATTAATTTAGTGAGAAGCAGGAGTGCCGGGCTGTTGTGTTTATGTGTATCATATATGTAAAGTTGTACCACGTGGCCAGATTTTACCAGGACAGATGGAGAGCAAGGCACATAGTAGCCGGGTGAAGTTCTGAGTGGAAAGAAGGGCGACTGAGGTCGCCCGCTCAGTTTTAAGCCCATGAATGAGGTAGGTGGAGCACTGGTAGGCCTAGATCGCCTGAATAGGCAGATTTGATTGGTTTAGGCACCGCTACAGGTAAGGAGGGAAGAGAAATTAAATATTATTGGAAGCGGCACTGGTACTGAGGAGGAAGGATGAGAAATCGAATACTATTAGTGGCAGCATGAGTAGCCATGCTAATTCCGAGAACAAGGTGGGGAAAAGCCATGAGGGAAGGAAACCACGTGTGTAAGTGAAATGCGAGGTACAATACTTTGTGGTGTAATATACACCACAAATATATGTGAGTGAGGTGGAGGAGGAGAGGAGAGGAAGGCCAAGGATGAGATGGAGGGATGGAGTGGAGAGGTGTATGAGAGAGGGGGCTATGAGTTGGGGGCGGGACAGTGGAATGGCAGGGGACAGGGTGACGTGGAGGCGATTTGTTTGTGGCCACCCCATACAAGGGATTGAGGCATTTGGCAATAGACAGATAGACAGATTTTTTTTTTTACATGTCCGACTCTGAGCAAAGGCTTCAGGGCCTATTCGCAAGTCCCAGTGGTTCTCCTTGGGGCCCAGTAGTCCTCCTGCATCTCCACATGTCACCACTTCGGCGCTAACACCCTCCATCCATTAAAAATCTGTAACAGTTGAATACATGCTAGGGCTGTCTCATACAGGACTGGTGTATTGGTATTAGCAGGGGTACTTTTATGACTTGTCAGCGGGTCATCCGGTAGATCAGAAAAGTCTGCTTTTATGAAATTCTTATCCCTAAACTGCTCCCTGCCCCAGCCGGGATTCGAACCTGGGCCTATTTAGGAATGGAAGCCGCCTTTCTACCGATTCTGCCACCATTCGTATGAGGCCGCACGTGCGAGTTTGTACCAAGTGACGTTTTTTAGAAAAGCCAGAAATCGCGTTTAAAGTTTGTGAATAATGAAACGATCATGACTCCGTTGTTTTTAAACCTAAAGACTTCATTCAAAGACCAAAATGAAGGGTAAGGTATGCCGAATATGCCCATGTTGTTAGTCATTGAAAACAATATACACAAATATATGAAATTATATTTTTTCTCGAAATGCCGATAATCGGCGATTTTTAGTATACAACTTCAACAAAGTATTACTCTGTTATTAATAACGCTAGAGACTCCAATAAAAAAAAAAAAAAAATAGTAAAGAGGAAAGGACGCAGATTATGAATGTATAAACAGATTTCGGATAAACCAAGTAGTCAATAGAAAAAACATGTTTTCCAAGTGCAACAGAGTTTTCACTCAAAGTTCTTGATTACAAAACCATCCAGTACATAGTTGTTAATGGACATAAAGACATCAATTTATAACATAATATAGTGCACAGATTTAAAGCAGAGAAGTCACTTGGAGTAGCTTTTCTCCGATGAGAATGACGCACGAGGCAAAACTGGGCCTTTGCAGTACCACCAACAGCATGCGCTGCAGATGCTGAAAATAGCACTTAGCCACGAGAGTTTATGGTTTAATGAGAAACAATATTGACCTTATTTTTCATGTCAGAGCATTAACAAAATTAACTTAATAATCTGGTACGTAAAGTAAAATTATATTCACAACGATTGTTAGATGCTAACAATAGCCAATAATGTATCTAGCAAGTGGATTGGCGATGGCTCACTGCGTCGGTGTTGCTTGGTACAAACTCGCCCGCGCTGGCAGTCTGTCACCCACCCTCACCTCACAAATCGATTTCACTGTTGTATTTTGGAGGACTTTCAATCTTATGTCTAGTTCGAAATTGTACCAAGTGACATGCCTGGGATATAAAAGAAGGGATAAAATAGTGATATGAAAACTCATGATTGGCTTGAGTGGCGCTTGGTACAAACTTGCACACGGGGCCTCATATTAATGATCTCTTGTCTATCACTCACAATCCCATTCACTCATACGCAGATGATACAACGCTTCACAGTTCCTTCTCACTTAAAACACGTTTTCAAAAAGTTTGATATTTCTGACTCCCAACTCGGTAGAACACTCAGTACATCAAGACTTAACGAAGATTACTGAATGTGGACAAAATAACACTGTCTCATTTAATACTAGGAAAGCCAGATACTTGTAGTTTTCTAATATATAGGATTTGCCTTATTCTTAGATTACCTAATGCAACCAATATTCCTACGATACCCCTAAAAGCATTGAATTTCTCGGTGTTTCATTTAACCGTACTCTATGCTGGACCTATCATATTAGATCACATGCTAAATTTGCTTCAGAGAAATTTGGACTACTGTATAGAATCTGTAACTTCTTCACTGATGAGCAGCTAGGTATTTACAAGAATCATGTGCGCTCTCACCTCGATTATTGCTTACCTTTGTGGAGTGGATGTGGAGACATTGCACTAAAGCAACTGGACAAAATTCAGAACGATGATATAAAAAATAATTAGTAACTATGCAGTTCATGGAACCACCTCCCATACAAGTAAGAAGGACTGTTGCCTTTCTTGCATTACCTAACAAATACTTTTATGGCAAATGCTCAGACGAAGTTGTACCCATTGTTCCACTTCTTCAGGCCCTCCCCCATGCTACACAGTATCTGGTAGCACTCATGACTGGACTGCCACACGGCCATATTGCAGAAATTCTGCCCATCGGAATTATTTTCTTTCCCAAATTGCTTCTGTTTGGAACATCCTTCCCCAGAGGAGTTTTCCCCCAAACAACAACTTATATAGTCCAATCCAACTGTTACAGATTTTTTAATGAATGGAGGACACCTGTAACCTGATGTATGGATTCTTACTTAATTTTTCTACCCTCTGCTCATCTTCTGTAAAAAAATAAAAATAAAAAGAGGACAAAGCATGGCATGAAAATGAAAAGTCAAGAATAAGAGTGATGGAGATGGGACTGCTGAGGAATGCATGTGGAGTACAGAGGTTGGATAGCATACGAAATAATGTGATTCGTGAAAGATGTGGAGTGAGGAAGTCGGTGGACACCAGAATCGGAGACAGTGTAGTGTACTGAGATGGTATGGTCATGTGGAGAGAATGGATAATAATAGAATGGTGAAAACGGTATATCGGAGCAAATTTGAAGGAGGGAGGAGTCGAGGTAGGTCAAGGAGAAGGTGGAGAGATATGGTGGATGAGTGTGTGAGGAAAAGAGGTTTGGAAGTTGGTGAGGCTAGGGGCCTGACAAGAGATCGAGCTGGCTGGACGGGTGTTGTGAGGAGAAGTGCATAATCAGGGATTTGGCACCCCTTTTTAACGTGGCAGCGTCCGGATTGACTCAATCAGATACGTTTATGTGAACCTACAGAACGTGGCGAATGATTTTGGCGTATCCAATAGAGCCAGGATTCCGGGGGCTTGAATGATGAGTGAATGGAAGCCTGGCCCATTGGATTGGGCAAATATGGTCTGTCTGGACACTGCTACTACTCACCCTTCCCTAGGATGGGAAAGGAGGTCCGGATGATGATGATGATGATGATGACAAAGCCCTACAAACAATTTGAGGCTCGCAGGATGTAGTACGGCCTATTGACACTCTCATCAAGTGTCACCTCGCTGCCACACAAAATGGTGTAACTAACAGTTAATGCTGAGTCAGTCATCAGCCAGGTGACTGCAATAACCGAAGCTGGGCGAATTACAACCGAAATCTGCACAATAGGCGATTGCTTTCTGTTCCACCATCTTTAGACAACAAAAAAGTGGACATTACGTCCAGTGTAGTTGTTCATTCAAATGCGTAAGGGGGTAAAGACGTTACCAGTCACGACCACACATCACTCACCACGGACAGCTCCCTCCAATATTTATTGAGTAGTTTATCATCCACCGCGCTCCATCTAGACACCTGCTCCTACAACGTCTTGGTGACACCTCAAACACATTCCGAACATGATACCCATGTCTAAACATGCGATACATGGAGACAACACTTGCGATATGAGGAGACTTGAAGGAGATTGATACCACATTTATTCAGGAACATCTCGCTCTCTCGTCAGAGACAGACATATATTACTGGTTTGTTACATTATATTATATTTTACCCTTTTAAAAATTTTAATTGTTATCAATTCTGCGAAGCTGGATAGTTATCATTTGTTATCATTTTCGGCAATTCGCCCTATAGCATAGTGCAATACTCAGAGAGAGTGAGAGAGAGAGAGAGAGAGAGAGAGAGAGAGAGAGAGAGAGAGAGAGAGAGAGAGAGAGAGAGAGAGAGTGTGTGTGTGTGTGTGTGTGTGTGTGTGAGTGTGTATGCGGTTTAACCTCTCCTAGGGTGTTTGATGGATCTAATTGAAAATTCCTCGGTGAGTTCGTCAGGTTCCAGGAAAAGTTTTCCACTGTATACAGTACAGTTTTCCAGCTGTTACTTTTAGGGGGGTCAGACCCCCCTAGCCAAATTACAAATTCTCAGAAATAATGAAACGAAAAAGGATATGGTTCTGATATCATTGTATATGTTGTACACTAGACTCGCATCCGTAAAGCAATATTTGAGGAACGTGACCTCCCCAATGATTCGTCGGGGGAGAACGCCCCCTCTCTGTAATAAAAATGATCAGAAATATGAGAAACTGAACAGATGGATTTCAACAAAACTTCTAAAGTGAGTTCGTCAGATGCCCGGAAAGGGCTTTCACAGTACGAGTCTTGAGGTTTTTAACTATGATTTTTAGGGTGGTCAACCACCCCTACCTAGCCAATATTTAAATTCTTAGAAATATTGATAGAAAGGCAGGTACGGCTTTGATATTGTACTTTTTGTACAATTGGACTCTTATCTGTATTGCAATACTTGGGGAGCGTGACCCCTCCAGTGATTCTTAGGGTGTCAGCCCCCTCCCAAAAATACTCGAAGAAACGATCACAAATAACGAAAATTCTTGAATGAAACTTCCCAAATGAGTTCCTTTGGTTGCTGGAGGGATTTTCCACTATATACAGTAATACATTGTAGGGGGTCAGCCCCCCTTACCGAATGAAAAATTCTCAAAAATAGCGAAAGTAGGGCAGATATGGATTTGGTGTCTAGTACATGTTTTACAATGGACTCTCATCTGCAATGCGATATTTGGTCATGATCTTCAGTGATTCTTGAAGTGGCCACCCCCTCCCAAAAATTAAAGCAATCAGAAATAAGGGAAAGTGAGCTCATGAATTTCAACAAAATCAACATACATATCACAGAATTAGGAATGCGGTTTCCATGTTTTCTATACATGAACAAGAAGAAACGACACATCGATGTTGGGGGAGGTTTACTTCCTCCCCCATGATTCTTGGAGGTTAGCCCCCTACCAAAACTTTTGATATATATTTCAGATATAGAAAAAATATATATGAATAAAACTTCCCACGTGAGTTTGTTTGGTTGCTGAAAAAGTCTTCCCCAGTACAGTGTTCGACTCATGATTCTTAGAGGGATCAGTCCTTCTCAGGAAATTTAATATTATATTAATTTGTTAAAGGAATGCACATAAGGCTTTGATATCCTAGTGCATGTTGTGCTATGGACGCTCATCTGTAATGCGATATTAGAAGACAATGACCAGTCAAGTGAGTCTTTGGGGGTCAGCCCCCCCCCCCTCCCAGAAATAAAACAATCAAATATAGGGGAAAGTGATCATATGGATTTCAGCGAAATCAGTATACATATCGTAGGACTGGGTATTCAGTTTCTATGATTTCTCTGGATGCACAGAAAGAAACTACACGTATACTTTATTATATTTCATTATACATTGTTTATTTATTTATATATATATATCTATTTGAAGGTGATTTCTTTCAACTGGTGAGAGACTTTTCGAAACAGAGGGGTCGAAGGCATCTAGAAAAGAATGGATGTTGATATTGGCTAAGTTTTATTATTTTGTTTCTTTTCTGGAGGGAACAATCATTCGAGCTTCCAGAATTTGGTTCCTTTTCCTTGCATAGAGGATACGGCCTTCATGAACCTTTCCTCTTCGATGGGTTTTTCCTAAGTTAAAATTAATGATATTGCCTGGGGGTACCAAAAGGAAGTAAGACAACATCGTACTTAAGTAGAAATACGATATCCACCCTTTATCTTTCTTAACCTCTTCACGACGATGTGGTTAACTTTGGTACATTCATGCTGCCTCAAAATAACTTGATTGCTGAGGATATAATAAATATACTGAAGGAGAAGACGAAGCCTTTCCTAACCCTTTCCCAGTGAAATCATTGGTGGTCTTTCTCTCTGCCTATGGCATGCAGTCTTTTATGTGTTGTGTTTTGGGCATCACGAAATGAACAGAAATTTATATTTGCAAATATTTCCCCAGCCATCTCTGGAAGGGACATCTTTTGCCGACACAACCTTTGGTTCTTTCTTTCCTTCATGAAAAATGCGTGCAATATAGAGGACGTCATCATGCACAGAAAAAAGAATTAAAGTTATGAATAAATGTTCCAATATCTATCGTAGTGTCAGAACTGTAATATGTTATCTTAATCACTTCAGACGGTTGATATATTTAAAACAATTACGAGTATTACTGCTTATTTTAGAGATGTTTATCATGTCAAGGAAAATCTTATCAAACTTAAGGGTTTCGAAGATGACCTTTATTAACTCCTAAGGTAAATGAGCTTTCCTTAATGTGAATCATATGGTAAAAAAGAATAGACATTACGGCATTTAAGGTGTCAAGTTCCTTTTTTTATATTGTGCTGTACTTTTGCGGTGGAAGGTTTATGTGTGTTAAGAACTTTTTGCATTGTGGTCATAGGTTTCATTTCCATGTACCTTCATAATACTTTTGTCATGAAATTTCTTGTTTATCTCCTTCGTTTTCTACTTCTTTTTCCTTCCTTATTTTTCACTGTTTTGATCGAATCGGTAGTGAGAGAAAAGAGGGAGCTGGAAATACGCTGGAGAGAGAGAGAGAGAGAGAGAGAGAGAGAGAGAGAGAGAGATTATTCGAGAATAAAAGCAAGCAGGCAAATAGACAGGCTGTGTCTTTATTCTCTGATCGTTGTCAGTCTCATGTAAAATAGAAGCGATTTATATTTATCGTTTTTCGGTCATCTGTGAGGGAAATTTCCAAAGCAGTTATGTAAGAAAATAAAAATGATTTAAATTATGCAAACACGCTTAACAGCTAATAACTACATACAGTCATACACGAGTATCGCCGTCATGCATACCCTTGGCCGGCGTGTCAGTCATTTACAGTTAGTAACAGTGACACTATGAGAGAAGCTAGAGTGTGTAGATTGGGTCAGTAAAACTTAGTTCAAATTTCAATGTCCCACCTGTATCTAACGTGCTAGTTCTTTACACTGACTTAAAAAAAAAAAGTACACTCGTTAAGTCCGTTAGATAACGCGAAGACGACTTGCAGCTTCCCTCCACAAAGCATTGAATCATAATTAATGGAGTTACCAAACACGCATCAGAGTTTTCTGAGGGCGGTTTTTAGTGATAACGAAGTATAATTTTCCCTCAGACCAGAGTATTGAACCTTGATTCAGTAAACCACTCTTCGCACTGTGGGTGATATTCTAACAGGCACCAGTTCTAGATGAAGGTGACTATATGTAACATATTATTTAATTAACAGCCGATTCTTTCCAATGCACAACCGTTATCCATTTCACAATGTTCAATAAAAACGTTGATATCTCACAGACTAGCCTATAGATAAACGGTGCATGTAGTGAGCGTCGTATATTAATAATTATATATAAGAAAAAAATCGGCTCGGTAATATACTCTTATGTACATCATTTGTTAGTGCAGCACTGACCAGATGATGAATATCAACTCTTTTTAGCCAGATTGGTAATTCATTCATTGCCAGACGCCATGTATCCCAAACGGGGTGGTCAAGGGCTTAGAGTTAATTGTTTTACAGGGAGGGGCACTAATCCTCCACCAACCCCACTTGACACGTAGGGAGAACGTTATGCCAACAGCATCTGGTGTTCCCAGGCGGTCACCCATCCAAGTACTAACCAGACCCAACGTTGCTTAATTCGGTAGCCATATATATACAGTAAACCCTCATTATACGATGGGGTTCCGTTCCTGAAAACCCCATCGTAAAGCAATCCATCGTATAGCAATCCCATTATAACATGGAGTCAATGGGGATACGTTCCCAGACGTGCCTAAACTCTCACATACACACACCTTAGCACTCACATACATGAAATATCCTTATGTTTAAACATTTAAAGTAACATATTAATAGTGAATAAAGAGAAAAAAGCATGAAAATTACAGTATACAGTAGATCTTACCTTTACTGAAGCAAGCAACGGTTGTTTATGTGGTTCCTAGACAATTCGCCATGAAGTCGACAATTCGTCGCCATAATATGGACGTTCCCCGTCAGGACAATTCCCCGTCATTCTATAAACATACTTATTACTGATTAACTGATACTTTAATAACTAATTCTCAGGGGGATCTATCATTGTCTATTTTCATTCAATAGCACTGGCTTTGGATATCATTTGTAAGTTGCACTTTTAGACAATATTTAACTTGTTTCTACCTTGCTGTAGTTGACTTTGAATTATGTTCTAGCATCATCCACAGCTGTTTTCATTAATTTCCATTGGTACGGTACTACAACATCCTGGGTATATTTTAAAAAGACTTTGAAGAGGTACAAGTATAATACTAAAAAACTAGTGTACTTCCTAAATAAACTGATATGAAAATAAACGACGGGGAATCATCCTGATGACGAAAAGTCCCGATGGCGAATTGTCTTGTTACTGTTGTGATGGCGAATTGACTTGATGGCGAAATATCCCGAAACATTTATATAGACGTAACATGAAGATTATTTGTATAATTCCAAAGTATGTCGATCGTTCACTTAAGGTAATTAGACATTTATATAAATGCCAATGTCTCGTATGTAGCCTTATGCTAAGATGAAGGATCGATCATAAATCAGCTGATTCACGTTTCAATATACTGTTATTTTTCATTTAATGCCCATGATTTGATGCCATATTTTACATTTACTATATAAACAGTAAACCACCATCACTTTTATAACTTACATAATTAAAAAAAACTAGTGTACTTGCTAAATAAACTGATACGTAAATAAATGATGGGGAATCGTCCTGACGGCGAATTGTCCCTACTCGGCCTCACAGTCACAGGGACTCACAGCCCTCACTCATCAATGTCAGAACTGCCTGGCTGGGCAGGGCTGGCTGGCTGGGCAGGGCTAGCTAATGAGGCTGGACCGGTGGACAAGTGTGTGTGGTCTAATGCCGACAGTGTGAGGACGTTTTTGTTGCGTTTGCACATTCTCTGTTCACTGAGACGCGGATGATCCATCGTTGTTGCAAATCGTTCCCATTGTATAGTGGGCATAGGGTACTAAAATTTTGACATTGTATAAGCGAAATATCGTACAAAGAGGCAAGTTTACTGAATATATACATATATATATATATATATATATATATATATATATATATATATATATATGTGTGTGTGTGTGTGTGTGTGTGTGTGTGTGTATAGATGGATAGATAGGTATAGATATAGACAGACAGATATATATATATATATATATATATATATATATATATATATATATATATATATATATATATATATATATATATATATATACAGAGAGAGAGAGAGAGAGAGAGAGAGAGAGAGAGAGAGAGAGTGGGAGTTACAAAAAGTTTTCAAGTAACTGCGCCCTGCACAATGATGTTGTTGTGAGACCCCTAACAGTGGCCCGCCCTAGATATTAGAATGCCCCTCCACCCAGTGTGAGATTATATACCTATGAAGAAGCCCGACTCGATATTAAGAGGGAATAAAGCAAAAGTTATATATATATATATATATATATATATATATATATATATATATATATATATATATATATATATATATATATATATTTTTTTTTATAAGAGAACAGAGAAAGGAAACACAAATAAAAAATAAAAATAATAATCCTTACTCCAGATTACTGGCGTCCTCAATTCATTAAATGTCTGTAAGAGTTGGACTTGAACAGTTGTAGGTTGAAGTTTGGAGAGGAAACAACTCTGGAGAAGCGAGTTCCAGATAGATGCAGTTCGGGGACTAAAATAATTCTGATAGGTAGAAGTTCTGCAGTATGGCTGTGTAACATTCCAACCAAGAGCGCTACCAGATGCCCGTGTATCACGAGGGAAGTCACTGAGAGGTGACACAGTGGTCGCAACTTCGTCTGAGCATTTGCCTTAAAAATACCTATAAAATAATTCAGGGGAGGCAACATTCTTTCTTACTTGTAGGGGAGGTAGTTTATTTATACCAGCAGGGTTATTAATAATTCCAACAGCTTTGTTCTGACTTTTGTCTAGCTGTGTTAGTCCAACCTCTCCACATCCACTTCACAAGGGTGTGCAATATTCAAGCCGAGAGCGCACATGATTATTATAAACTGTAGCTAACTGCTCGTCAGTGAAGAAGTTACGGACTCTGTACAATAATCCAAGTTTCTTTGAGGTGGTTTTAGCAAGTGATCTGACATGAGAGGTCCAGCTGAGGGCATTGCTAGGTGAGGCACCAAGAATTTCAATACTTTTGGGGATGGGAATATTAGTAGCATGAAGGTAATGTACAAATCTGGCAATATCTGTCTATTAGTAAACAGTATATATTTGGTTTTACTAGCATTAAATGAGACAAGGTTGTTATGTCCCCATTCATTGATCGTAGATAAGTCTTGCTTTATGGAGATGGCTGCACTGAGCTGAGAGAGATATTAGACTTGTAAATGGGTGTTTGAGTGTGAATGAACTGTGAAGTGTTGAGTCACTGCATATGAATGGGTAAGATTGTGGGTGACAGATAAGAGATCATTAATATGAACCAAGAACATGGTTGGCGCCAGAACTGATCCCTGTGCATGCCGGCATTAATTGAGTGGAAATTGGAATATACATCATCTACTTTTATTTATCTGTCGCTGAGATATGAGGAAAACAGAGGAACTAAAGACGTTAGTTCATAGTAACTGAGTTTGGACAGCAGGGAACGGTGTCACACTCTGCCGAAACCTTTAGCAATATCAAGGGCTATTGCATGAGTTTCTCCATGTTGGTCCATTGATTGATGGATGGTATGAGTTAGGAGACTGAGTATGTCAATGGTGGGTCTTCCTTGGCGAAAACCATATTGTCTATCATTAATTTGTTGTTGGATCCAAGATGTTTAACTATGTGCATATTAATTAAAATTTCAAATACTTTACCAACAGAATATGTGACAGCTATCGGACTGTAATCATAGGGGTCAGAGGAACTTGCTTTCTTTGGAATTGGGTGGATACTGGTTTCTTTCCTTGAATTAGGGAATGAAGAAGTACGTATGCTAAAACAGAGGTTAGTTCTGGGGAACGCCTTTTCAAAACGGTTGGAGGAATTCCATCTGGTCCTTGAGCTTTGTCGGTTGGTAGATTGTCTATGATGGTTTTTACGTATCTTGTCTGTATTTTAAGTTGGACAATTTCAGGAAAGTAAAGTTCTAGTACTGGGATGTTCTGGCTGACTTCGTCAATGGTAGAGTTTCTGGCAAATGTACTGACACCCGTTTCGATACAGTCGGACGGAGGATCTTTAAACCTGTAGTAGGAAGACTCTGTATTTGATATTATAGCTCTTAGATGTTGAAATACTCTTAAAATTGATATTAAGACATTCTCAACTCCTCCAATTAGGAAACGTCTTTTTACTTAATTCTTACTGTTTCCAGGTGATTTTATTCAGCTTTCAGAAGACTTGACGAGTGGACTGGTTATGTCAACTTCATTAATCCCTTCGTCATGGAGAGACCATCCGTAACATGAAGAACATTGGGGCAGGGAACAGTTTAAGGATTTGAATTTAATTAAAACAGACTTTACTGATCTACCAGAAGACCCGCCGACATGTCGTAAAAATACCCCCGCTAATACCAATACACCAGTCCTGTATGAGACAGCCTTAGCATGTATTCAATATGGACGGTGGGTGTTAGCGCCGAAGTGGTGACATGTAGAGGTGTATGGTATGTAGGAGGACTACTGGGCCTTGGGAGCAGACTGTGACGCCTATGCCCAGAGTCGGACACATAAAAAAAAAAAAACATTCAAAGTGTGGCCTCACTACTCGTACTTATGTGTGATCCATCAGGCATTTCATGATCGAAGTTCCTTGCAAAGAACCTACTGTACGCATTTTATTTGACATTTAACTGGCTGCAATATGTTGCTTAGAGTTTTTGAGGTCTTTATTTATAACTCCCAAATCTTTCTCTCTCTCTCTTTACCTCTGTCAGTTAGGTGAACACACATACTCATTTTTCATGTTTTCATCAATGAAGTGCATTACTTTGCATTTATCCACATTAGATTTTGTCTGCCATTTTTCACTCCAGTTTATTCACGTATCCAATTCGTCTTGCATAGATTCACGGTCTACTTTCATAACTGATCTGCTTCCACTCCTCGTGTCATCTGGAAATGTCGCTACCTTAGAAACGAATCCATTGCCTAGATCGCTTATACAATTTTGAAATGAACTGGTTCTAGAAATCTTCCTTGAGGAACTCTGCTAGTTAATTTTACCATTGTGATAATCTGCCATTTATCACTAAACGTTGCTTACTGTTCGTTAGCTGATTACCAGTCCAAGAAAATATTTGTAAGGGAGACCGTTGGTTTTTGTTTTACTAGTAGCCTTAGATGGGAGACCTTATCAAACACTTTCTGGAAATTTAGGCAAATGACAGCCAATCGTATTTTTGTGACCAGAATATATATATATATATATATATATATATATATATATATATATATATATATATATATATATATATATATAATTCATGCAGATTTGTAGGTCATAATCTCTTGTTACGACGAAACCCATACTGATGACATAAGATTATGCTTGTTCTGGCATAAGGTAACTTTTATCTCGAGCAATTTCGTCCAAAGTTTGCTTTTGGGGAGATGGGCAACATATTGCACCTCCAATAAGTGGATACTATACATTCAGTTAATTATTTGATATTGTACTTGCTGGGAAAACTATCTTTATCATTCATGAAGTACACGCGGAGATAGGGGAGGGCGGTGATGGTTCGGACATTTTTTAAATAAGTATCTATAAAAAATCAGGTTTAAGCAGGAGTGTCTCTGGTTTATGTTAAAATGTTGCCACATCATTTGGCTCTTTAGGTTGATTATAAGAAATTCTTTGCTCTTTTCAGCTTTAAGCTATAGTTAACGAAACACAAGTGACTAAATCGTCCGAACCATCCCTACCACTGGTGATGATTCGGACAGTAGGGTGGGATGGTTCGGCCATATGTATTACTCAGCATATTCTTAAAATTGTGAGTTATATTGGATAAAAACAAACATTTATTAATTTAAAGATATTTCATTTTCCTAAAGTACAATATTAAACTTCAGGATCCATTTGAACTACTTGATATCTGTTTAAATATATATATATATATATATATATATATATATATATATATATATATATATATATATATATATATACATATATATATATATATATATATATATATATATATATCTGAAATAACCTTCACCAGATTTAATAATAAATGACTTAACCTCTTACTTTCTGCCGCAAAATTATGCATAATTAGCCTTCTGTCTGTCTGTCTGTCTGTCTGTCTGTCTCTCTGTCTCTGTCTCTGTCTGTCTGTCTGTCTGTCTGTCTCTCTCTCTCTCTCTCTCTCTCTCTCTCTCTCTTATCCTTCCCTTCCTCTATATCTCCTTCCTCCTTGTCTCTTCCATTCTTTGCTCTTTTTCTAACCTCTCTCTCTTTTTCCTCTCTTCCCCTCTTCGTATTTTGTTAAATTACTTTTACACTTATATCGCACCCTCTTTTTCTTCCTTCTTCACTCTCTTTCCTCTCTTCCTTTCTTTCCCCTTGCCTTCCTTTTTTCCAACAATTTTACCCCCTTTCCACTTATCTACTGACATACCTACCTCCCTACCCATCTCTTGTCGCTTTTACATGCCTGTTTACATCCGTCTCTCCTCTCTTACCTGCTTATCTTTTCCCCTTGCTCCCTTCTCACCTCCGACCTACTTCCCTCTCTTCCCTTTTCCCTCCTTCTCTCCTCCCCTCCTCTCTATCGTCCTTTTTACCTGCACCTTTCCGTCCGTCTTCTCTCTTTTCAATTCTGCCTACCTTGCTAAATCTCTCTCATCTTACCTCCCTCCCTTTCGACTCTTCTACCTACTTACATTCCCCTCTTTACTTATACCTTCCTACCTACCTACCTTCTCGTACCTGCTTGCCTATCTATTTTCCTCTCCATATCTACTTTTTTCCTTTTCCTCCTCTTCTGCTTATCAATCTACCTGTCTTCTTGTTTATCAGTCTATCAACATTAATGATAATGATAACGCTCTTTTTACTATTGCCTCTACCTTGGGAGTAGGATTATTATTTTTTTTTTCTGCGCTGAGTGCTGAGATACTCTTTTTGTATATTTTACATGAGTATACTCTGGTGAGTGATGTGATGATAACAGCTGTGTAGCAGACATGCCATGAACTCGAGTTTGTTGTGTCTCGTTATTTCTTATTCATTGTTATGATCCTCTCTCTCTCTCTCTCTCTCTCTCTCTCTCTCTGCCTTCATTATTTCTCTTCCTCTCGCCCGCCTTATCTATTCCTCTTCCCTCTCTCCCATTATTTTCTGCTCTCTGCTTTCATCCTCTCTTCCCCATCATTCCCTGCAACGCCTTCCTTGCAAATATATTAAGAACCTGGGCTTATATATGAAGCGACACGGGCTTTTTGACATGTACATCAAGGTGTAAGAGAGTACTACGAACAATAACCCTGTATCTAAATCGAATCACAAAAGAATTTAACAAACCTACTCTAATTACCATAGTAGGTCAATCACTTGTGATTAGAGCTGATTACTGTCTACATTTCGGGAGCAAGGCACGTTTTACAAATTTTAAGGGTAGAACTACAATTCAGAATTCTGAAGGGTAGAAGTACCAGCCACAATTAAACAAGAAAATAGGTGGTTTTTCAGCCGTTGTTAGGCAACGAGTAGTTGCTTAGCAACCAAACCCTTGTGGACACAACTAGGTTATATGCTGGTCATTGTGTCCAGGTTTGGTCGGAATCGGCTAATTCTCAAAGGTAGAAGTGCCTGCCACAATTAAACAAGAAAGAAACAATCACAAGAAAAAAAACGCGACTAACAATAAGGGCGGCATGGAGCTGGGCGAATGAAGGAATACAAAAATACGAGAATGAAAAAGAAAAAGAAAGAAAACACTACTAAAAAACGGGCGGCATGGAGCTGGCTAATAAATACTGCAACATTCCAGGTTCGCTTACACAACAGTACATCCTATGGTGTTAGAGGTGAACAGAGACTCGACACATGTAAGAAACAGCCTCGGGAGTCGAGGATTGCTTTATACAGCTTATTTCCTGTGTTTTATTGTAACATTAATATTTTGCAGCTGATGTATCATTATATATATATATATATATATATATATATATATATATATATATATATATATATATATATTTATATATATTTATAGCCAGACGCCTCAGCCCCGTAAGGGGTGGCCACAAACAAATCGCCTCCATGTCCCCCTGTCCTCCGCCATTTCATTGACCTGCTCCCAGCCCACACTCCCTCTCTCATATACCTCTCCACTTCATCCCTCCATCTCAACCTTGGCCTCCTCCTGCCTCTACCCCCCTCCGCCTGACTCACATAAACTCTCCTCGTCAGTCTTTCACTCTCCATCCTCTCCACATGGCCAAACCCCCTCAGTGTCTTTCTCCTAACGCTTCCTATCACATCCACATCCACACCACAACGCTGCTTCACTTCCTCGTTTGTCAGTCCGTCTCTCCATGTGACTCACCATGCTCCTCTCAAATAACTCATTTCCACTGCTCTCACTCTTGACTTCTGTCCCTCCAACAAGGTCCAAGCTTCACTTCCATACGTTAGAGTTGGTATCACAATACTGTCATATAGGTTTTTCACGTCCATGCTCACTACCCTGTTTTTTACAATGCATATATATATATATATATATATATATATATATATATATATATATATATATATATATATATATATATATATACACGAGGTGCTACCCAAAAGTTCCAGTAATTTAAATAATGTAGGAAAATAAGTTACCTTATCTCCTAGTTCTCACTGTCGCCTTCGAAGTAGTCCCCTTGGGCATGTACTGTATACAGTAGTTCCAGCGTTTTTTCCATGAGTCCATGCATCCCTGGAAGGATTCAGGCATGATGGTCTTGAGAACCTCCTGCAAATCTGTCTGGATCTCTTCAATCGAGTCAAATCAATGCCCCTTCAGTCGTAATTTCAGCTTGGGAAACAGGTAAAAGTTGCAGGGTGCAAGGTCAGGCAAATAGGGTGGATGGGGAATCATTATTGTGTTAGTGGAAGCCGAGAGTCCCTGGACAACAATTGATGTGTGGGTGGGGGCATTGTCATGATGCAGGACCCAGTCCTTGTTCTTCCACTGTTCTGGACGTTTGCAACGGATGTTTTCCCTCAGACGCTGCAAAACTTCACAGTAAAACTTTCTGCTGACAGATTGACTGGTTGGTATGAATTCCTTGTGAACAATCCCTTGGATATCAAAGAAAACAATCAACATCGACCTGACATTGCTGCGAACTTGACGCACTTTTTTCGGCCTCAGTGAATTGGGAAACTTCCATTGCGATGACTGCTGCTTTGTCTCTGAGTCATAACAATAAACCCATGATTCGTCCCCAGTTATGACCTTGGAAGTGAAGGTGGCGTCATCACTGACCTGATGCTTGAGCTCCCTGCAAGCTGCAATGTGATGTGCCTTCTGCTCATCATAGCAGTCTTGGCACAAATTTTGCAGCAAAGCATCTCATGCCCAACACGTACGACAAAATGTGTTGCACTCTCCTTTATGACAGTCCAGTGGTATCACAAACATTATGGATAGGTTATCTACGATCTGCAAGGATAGCCTGATGAACATTTCCGACGTTTTCTGGTGTTGGTGCCATTGACGGTCGTCCAGAACGGTCATCGTCTTCGATGGACGTTCGTCCTTCCTTGAACTACTTGTACCAGAAAAATGTTCTGCTTTGGGACATGGCATTCATACCAAAGGCTTGCTGAAGCAACCGGCGAATTTCTGCAGCCGTCTTGTTGATCTTAAAGCAGAACTTGATGCAGGTTCTTTGTTCTGTGAGGTCCACCATTGCAAAACTGCCAAACCACCTACACACCACGTTACAATAGTAAGCGTAGCTAAACAACACGTCCACTCACAGACACGGCAGGGGCCACACTAATGCACAGTGGGTGCTGCAGAGAAATTCAGAGTCCTCCCTAGCTGCAAAAGGCAAACTGCAAGCGGTTGGCTCCCTCTGTTCTATTTACTGGAACTTTTGGGTAGCAGTGTATACATATATATATATATATATATATATATATATATATATATATATATATATATATATATATATATATATATATATATATATATATAATTTCATGGTTTATATAGTTCCCCTGTTCGTGAAATAAGCAACATCCATTACGCCTAGAAGATGCCAGCTTTGGCAAAACGTCAAAGAAGCTGGGCCCCTGTTATGCACTTACTGTCCTCCTTACAGTTCATTACGCCTATACCATTTACTGAGTAGCACTTTTCCCCAGCACGTGAACTGGGCAGGGAGGCTACTTGATTCATGCGTTGTTTTGATTTACTGCTCGGTTCATATACTGTTCATTTGCACCATCGGGACGTAACATGCAAATTTTTTCGAAGCATTTTTCTAGCGGCTCGAATGACACCGAAATTAATGTGCATTACGTCACACACATTACACATGCGTCGATTTGTGGAAAGTTTTTAACGCTGTAGCCGGGAATCGAACGCGGAATTCCTACATAGAAGCCAGGCACAGTGGTCATTACACCTTGGTGTGATAAAAGCTAAGCAAACCGATTCCAATGAAGACCCAGGTTAATCCATTACGAGGGAATATTATTTAACATGAACCAAAATGATGACATATATATCAGAGTCAGCTGTATTTTTCTTTACCCCCCACACTTCGGCACGTAACTTCCACATATGTATGCAAGTATAATGTGTGTTTTTTTCAACATAAAGGAAAGCGTTTGTACTGACTGGGATAAATGCATTCTTCCTTGAAGTGTAAGAAGCAAAGAACTGAGTTTTCTTGATTCACTGTGTTTGCATGATGAAAAGCATTTATCCACAGATCTGTATTTTTGTTGTTGTTGTTGTCTCCTCTGAACGCTAAAATAACTATTTTGGTTTTCTTGTCTTTAACTTGGTGTTAAGGCAACCATATACTGAGCAGTTACTTGGCACTTGAGAGAGGGGGTGTGTGAATTGGGAGCAGGGCAGTGAAATGGCGGGGTACAGTGTGACGTGGAGGCGATTTGTTTGTGGGCATCCCGTATGGGATTAAGGCATCTGGCAATAGATAGATACTTGGCACTGATAAGGATCACACTAACATATGACACACATATGAAGAATAACATCAGAGTAGCCTAATAATTTTATAACTCAGTAGCCTACAAATTTAGAGCATGAAACAGACTAACCAGTGGCTAGGTGATGTCACGACCTCCTTTACCTCTCAAAGCACCTGCACATCGGTTGGTCTGTATGACTGGGCGGTGGGTACGATTCGCCGTGATTGTATACTTAGGTTATGTCTCGACCTATGTTGCCATAAAAATATTGAAGAAAGAGGGACCTTCCCAGGCCGGCTATAGTGACGCACCACTTGATTCACAAGGGCTTGGGCCCTCATACTTGTTTCTTAGTCTGTCGGTACATTAGAAAACGAACTGTGATCTACTCTTCTATAGCAAAAACAGTGGATCCCATAATCGCTAGCTGAGGTGATGGAAGATATATAATGGCTGTCAGATTCGCTGCTCTGCAATCCATATAAAGTGAAGATGATGCGGACCTGAAACTGGTAAGAACCTGGGAGGGTTGTTCAGGGTTTTACAAGAAGCTCTGCCTCACTGATGTGCCTAGTTTCTTGGGCCGTGTGATGTGTCTGCTACCATTCCCTGCTTTACTTTTCATGATTACAAAAACAGAATACAAAATGCTTCATCGTAATACAGATGGTCTCTAAACCATTCATGCCGAAGGAGTCCCCCACGTGGAAAGTAACATCGTTTTCCGGGAACAAGAATAAATACAGAAGTCGCCATTGTACTTCAGGAGTGTCAAAAATTATACTTGGCAGGTTTGGAAAGATCATAGGCAATTTAACAAACTGTTTTGATATTGCTAGATATCTTTTGTACGAGTGATGATGCTGATGATGATGATGATTAATGGAGCCACACACATCATTCAACATCTTCATTACGACATATCTCCATTAAACTAAATGATGTTGTCTAGAGGTAACAAAGTTTATTTTTTTTCCCCTACAAGTTGGGAATAGCAGCCTTAGGGAGGGGTTGTTAGAAACTGTCCATTACCATCTTGGCTTTAATGATTACGCTGACAATGTTTGTAGTATCTCATTTTTTTGTTTTTGTTTTCGGAGGGACCTCTCGTAATGAAACATTTTGAAAGCATAAAGTCATGTGTGAACGGTTTTTTGACGTCATCTCTCTCTCTCTCTCTCTCTCTCTCTCTCTCTCTCTCTCTCTCTCTCTCTCTCTCTCCTTGGGGAGGAGAAGAAAGAATACTTCCCCAGTATCCCTGCTTGTCATAAGAGGCAACTAAAAGGGGCTTTTTTGTTTCCCATCTCTCTCCTTACTGTCCTCCTCTTCCTCCCTACCTCTTTTCTTGGTATTTTCGTGTTTCTTCTGGTCTTTTTCTTCCCTCTACTCCAACCAGGTTAGACATTTAGTTATATGACATGAATACTTCAAGGACTTCCCGCTGACATTCATGTTTTCTCCTTTACACTACTGTAACGCCAAGACCACTTCAGCACAAGGCTTAGTGCCATGTAACCATATTATGGCTTAGTGCTAGTTCGTCATTATTCCCTCTCTCTCTCTCTCTCTCTCTCTCTCTCTCTCTCTCTCTCTCTCTCTCTCTCTCTCTCTCCATAAAGCAGTCCTCCAGCGCGGCGTCACAATTTATATAAATTGTAATGTCATAATGTGAATGTACGGGCCACTTTCTTTCTCAGTATAGCTCGCCTCCACAGTTTTATTCCGCTGCCTTCCTCTCTTATGAAACTGGGGTGAAGTATAACCTCTCTGTATTACGATACGAGGTTAGAGCCATGGCTTTGGAATTCTTCAGTATGGTGTGTCGTTTGTTTGAGTTCCGCTATCAGCTGAGGAACCCATAGATTGTTTAAGTAGGGATATGGGAAATATCAAATATGTTTTTTATCTCTCTCTCTCTCTCTCTCTCTCTCTCTCTCTCTCTCTCTCTCTCTATAAAAAATAATGGAGCACAAAGATACCACTATCGTATTCCTGACGCACCAAGTTGTCCGCTAATTTTAATGAGACCGACCTTGACGCGAGCTGAATTTGTGACGGTTTGGCCGAAGGTACTATGTAAAATTACAATGAAGGATTTATTTTTAACACACACACCATATTAATAAGTATTTTTACATTTGTATTTTCTGATATATATGTAATTGACACTTTTATGTAACGTAAACACTCGATCGAATATATGTTAATAGCGAATTGTAGACATATTCTGGATCACCAGGGTCACTATTATCTGACAGATCACGGTCACCTAGAGACCTAAGTCCTTGGGCAACATCATCCACATCCTCTGGGACAGGTTGGTCACTTGGAAACAACAACCCCAGGATATTTTCAGCTGAGAGACCTCGACCCCGTGACATGATTTATTATACCGGAGGCACTAAACTTTGAGCGATGTGCTCCAAGTTGTATGTACTAATCCACCTACAGGACATGTTTCTTCCATATTATGGCACTTGTAGAAGTCACTGTTGTGAAGTTTTTCAGTACAATGTCTCTTTTGTTTTACTTTTCTTCAGATATTTAATTATGCGTTCCTGGTCTTTTGTTTTATTCTTGTTTCCGCCAGAGAGCTAAGCCTCATATATATCGAGGGAAGGGTTCAATTCACTTTTGTGATGTGTTTTGTTTTTGTTACCGCCAAGACAGTTATGTATGAGCCATGCTTTTGACTTCCGTGCGATGATTTTTTCCCCCATATTCGTATTAACGCCGTAGGATATGTATGCCATCTCCACGTTACGCTACATGGTGATTGGGGTATTTTAAGATTATATCATGACCTTTACCAACCGAGAATGATACTTGGCTCCTATGTATTATGTCGAGGGTTGGAGCGATTTTTTTTTTTTTTTTTTTTTGGCTGTTATATTATTGTGCTACAACCGGAGAATTATGTAAGATATGTTACAGACTCAAAGACTCTGCTACTAACTCGTGTATTGCTTTTGTTACAGCTGGAGAGTGTATGTTCCTCGGTCAGTTATGCTGAGATAAGTGTGATTGACGAACCCTTCAAGGCTATGATGTTTCCCCTGCGGTACTTCATTTTTGTCATCATCAGAGGTCTTATTCAGCATGCGGGAAACTTTAACTCTATAATGGGTTAGAAGCCATCTCGGCTAAGCCTAGAGAAACTGTTTTTTTTTTTTTTTTTTTTTTTTTTAACTCTTGCTTCAGCTATATACTTATATTCTGCATAGAGGAGATCCTCCCAGTGAAGAAGGTAACCTCTCGGATGGTAGGACTATTCTGAGAATAAAATATAACGTTTAGCAGTAATTATAGCGGTAAGCATATAACCAAATCTTAGTGTTCCCTACGTTTTAGGTTAAATGGATTTGTGGAGGGCTAATGACCCACCCTGTAAAACAGCAAAGTAAAAATACAAGCACAAAGCCTCTGACCCGGATGGACCTACAGTTAACGACCAAGGACCGGACAAGGGACTCGCTAAGAATGGCAGCATGGAAAGAGGGAAGTATGAATGTTGTGGTGATGAGGCGCTCAACGACACAAAAGTAGAAAAATCCGGGTCTGAGAAGAAATAAAAAAGTGTGTATGTGAGAGAGTAGGAATATGAACTGAGTACGTATGTTGACGTAAATGAGAATTAAAGGACTAAGGAGGGGATGTACAATACATTTCTGTACGAATGATAGAAAAGGAAAGCCAAAGGGAATATGGATCAGTTGGATTTCGGATCGTATGGGTAATAATGAAAGTATAGCATGGGCACTTGTTGGTGTGTATGCTCTAACAGATTACAGGGAGAGAGAGAGAGAGAGAGAGAGAGAGAGAGAGAGAGAGAGAGAGAGAGAGAGAGGATTAAGTATGTCCTGCAGAAAAAGGCAGAAAAGAGAAAGAAAAGAAAGCGGAATACAAAAGAGAAGTGGATGAACGACTGGGTGAATATGATTTAGAGGACAAGGAGAAGGTGGAACGTGTGTGTAAGATATTCAGGGAAGAAAATCTCTTCTGCATGTCGGTGGTGTGTCGGGTGAAAAAAAAGATGTGAGTGGGTGAAAAGAATGGCATGATGGAAAGTAGAAGTGAATCACTCATTACATCTAAGAGTACCTTTATGCATTCTCATTTATCCAGTGCATCAGAAAGTACCTCCATATACTTACACAGCCCATTCTATCCAAGAATATCTCTATACACTCACACATACTCTTTACACCTAAATATATTACACTTTCATGATCTCACATGACACCTAAGCACTCGTTCATATAATTACATATACCCATTACACCTATATGTATATTGATAACACCTGAATATTCCAAAATACAATCCTTCCATCCATCCATCATCCAATCCTACGTTGCCCCTTGAGGATCGTAGGAACCCGGGGCTAGGCAAGTTGGTCCTGACATTTAAGATGAGAGTGACCACCCTCACTCATCCCTGAGTGGCATCACGTGAAGAATATACCCCAACCATCCCTTGGATATAAACCTTCACTGGCTCAATCCGACTGGAGCGCCGTAATTACCCACTAAACCACCAGGCTCCAAAATTTGGTTATATTGTTACCACCCAGCGTAGTAAATGCTTTCCTGGTGTACAGAAAACCATTTGGCTTGTCACTCAGTGTAGAGTCACCCACAGGTAGAACGAAGAGGAAATAATGAAGGAAAGAAAGACAGAAGAAGGAGTGTAAAGTCACCCTTAGACAGACGGGAGAGGAAAGAATGAAGGAAAGAACGACAGAAGAGGATGGAAGGAAAGAAGCATGGAGGAGAGGAAACGGCAGACACCTGAGAGCAGTACTACATAAAGTGAGTGGGACATATACTTATTATAACGTATTATATCACAATACACATTCATATCCACACAATGCATCTATACATACAAAAACATTACACCTAAGTACAGGATGGCCCATAAATGTTGCTTCATTTAAAAATTCTCCTGGCTGTGTCCTGTGAGTTGCGGGAACGATTTAGTCCGCTGATGTGGGCGTGGGTGTGGCAGTGGGATCAGGAAAAGATTAAACGATGCAGGTTAGATTTTGATAACGCTGATTGAGCCGTCGCAACAACACAAGAGAAAAGGCTATGGTAGTTGAGAATATATATATATATATATATATATATATATATATATATATATATATATATATATATATATATATATATATACATATATATTTTTTACACACAAGTGTGTGGAAAATTATTCACGACGAACTTCACATGTCTAAGGTGTCAGCACGCTGGGTCCGCGCTTGCTGACTCCTCTCCAGAGGCAAACATGGCATGACCTGTCAAGGCAGATGTTGTCTCTTTTGGAGCAGGATGAAGAGGCTTTCTTTGGACGTCTGGTAACTATTAGACGAATGTTGGATCTATCAGTATGATCCAGAGACCAAGGAGATGAGCAAGGAGTGGAAGCACGCAAATCCCCTCCCTCCAGGAAGGCTAAGGTGCAGAAGTCCGCAGGGATGGTCATGCTGTCGGTTTTTTGGGATTGTCGTGGAGTCATTCTCACAGACTACCTTGCAAAGGGTCAGACCATCATTAGCCCATACTACTGCACACTTCTCAACAAGTTGCGAGATGCTCTGAAGAAGAAACGCCGCGGTATGCTCCCTAAAGGCGTCCGTGTCCTTGCCGACAATGCACCCGCACACTCAAGCTGCGACTATGGAAGCAAGGTGATGTGGCTATGAAATCTTGCTGCATCCGCCCTACTCTCCCGATCTCGCCCCAAGCGACTTTTCTTGTTCCTAGAGATGAAAAATCCACTGCGGGATCGGCGATTTCATGACACAGATGATGTCATTCAAGAGGCGGAACAGTGGTTTTCAACGCAATCTGAGGACTTCTACAATGGCGGCCTGCGGACGGTCAAGAAACTGTGGGAGAAATGTGTGACTCTGGACGGTGACTATGTAGAGAATCTTAAGGACCATAAATCAAAATTAAGTTTCTGTCTCCTTTACTTCATGGTGATAATTAAAACTTTACAGTACCCCCCCGTATATATATACATACATACATACATATATATATATATATATATATATATATATATATATATATATATATATATTTATATATATATATATATATATATATATATATATATATATATGTGTGTGTGTGTGTGTGTGTGTGTGTGTGTGTTTATGTATAACCACCCTGTATAACATTGAGTACAGTCTCATATACACCTAAACGTACCTTTGCACAGTCATTTGTACGAAAAACATCTAGAAATAACTTCATAATATCATATCAACCGGTATATTAATGAACTGTCCATACATTTTCATCTATATCTTACGTTTTCAAATACATCCACAGAGTTACACATATTCACTATACAGTACATGGGATGTTCAAGGCTCTCAGGTTTACACATTGCAACTCGCAGTCTATATAGCCATTACGCCCAAGAGTAACTACATCTACCCATATGTTTCCATCACTCACAGAGACCTAATTTTTTACAGTACATATTTACCTTTTTTTATTCCAACTAATCTACGCAGTCCAAGTCCTCCCATACATTTAAATGGCCCTTGCATCTGTTTCTATAATATAATCTTCCACACAGTTCTTTTTTTCATCACTATCCTCTCAGTTTCACTCTCATCTTAAATGCCAGGACCAACTTGCCTAGCCCCGGGCTCCTACGCTCCTCACGGGGCAACGTAGGATTGGATGATGGATGGATCCTCTCAGTAGTATAATTACTCCGGCAAATGACCAAATGCTTCAACACTCCTCATAATACAACGCATACATCACCACTAACACCGCATGCAAGCAACCTCATACTCGTACAGCTGATACAATGCTCATCCCTATAGACACTTAATGACACTGCCTAATGCACAGTTTCATATATTACCTTTTGCATCAGATACCGTTCGTCACCAGAATGCACTGTCTTCTTCATTCTCTTATGCACTGCCTTATATACCGGTGGGTGTGTTGTGGAATGCCTGAAAGGTGGTGGAGCGACTATAGTTGAGTGATTCGTAAGATTGTTGAATGTGTGTTTAGTGAGAGGTATGGTGCCAATTGGCTGGACAAATGCTTGTGTGGTCCCATAAGGGTGATAAGTATGAATGTACTAGCTTTAGGAGTATAAGTCTGTTGAGCGATGTAGGTAAGGTGTATGGTAGAATGTTAAATAAGAGAGTTAGACAGGGTACAGAGGGAATGATTGATCAGCAGTGTGGCATTAGGAGAGGGAGGGGATGCGTGGATCAGGTGTTTGCTGTGAGACAGGTGTGTGAAAAGTATTTAACGAAATATAAGGATGTGTTTTGGGCATTCGTGGATTTAGAGAAAGCGTACGATAGAACTGATAGGGAGGCTTTGTGGACTGTTTTAAGATTGTATGGACTTGATGGTAGGCTGCTAACACGAGTGAAAAGTTATTTTTTATGTCAAAAGTACAGCGTGTGTAAGTGTGGGAAATTCTATGATTGGTTTCCCGTGAGAGTGGGGCTGCGGCAGGGATGTGTGATGTCACCTTGGTTGTTTAATATTTATATGGATGGTGTTGTAAGGGAGGTGAATGCAAGAGTGTTAGGTGGAGGTCTGAGTCTGCTGAATGTTGATAGTAGAGAGTGGAATCTGAAGCACCTGCTGTTTGCAGATGATACTGCACTGGTGGCTCATTCAGAGAAGAGACTGAGACAGTTGGCAGAGGAGTTTGGAAGCGTGTGTGAGAGGAGGTCATTGAAAATAAACGAGAATAAGAGTAAAATGTTGAAGTGTACGAGGTTGGTAGATGGTAGGAGGATGAACATAGTTTTGAACTGTGAGTTGCTTGAGAAGGTAGAGTGTTTTAAGAATTTAGGGCAACATGTTGCTGTGGATGGAAGAATAGATGCAAAAGTGATGTTTAGAATGAACGAAGTAGGAAAGATGCTGGGAGGAATGAAAAAAATGTTTAGATGTCATTTGCAAGGAGTAGACTGTAGCAACAGTCGAGCAGGGCGGTACTCCTAAAGTGGATGGAAAGCTGATGACAGGAAAAGCTGGAGCTCCAAATTCATCATCCCTCAGGGCTAGTTCCTGACCATCCCCCTTTGCTGAACTTTTCCAGTGTTTCAGTAACACAGAGGGTAGGCCAGCATGCTCCCCAATACAAGTTTCTCTAACTGTCAACACCAAACTACATGCACAGTACACACTACACTACCTTTTCAAAATTAAAAATGAAAAATGGCGTTAATAAATCATGCCTCGGCGTTCGGGGGGGGGGGGCATAAATTCCCCCACCATCCGCCCCTCTCCCGGTGACGACTCTGAGAGATGCCTGGAACCACTGTCTGACTCACTTCTTCATTTCTACAACATAAGCGGCCTTTCCTCTAACTTTCTCTCTGTCAAACACCACCTCTCCTTCTCTAAACCTCACCTTCTCTTCTTGACAGACTCAGTTGTCTGAGGCAACTGACAGCAAACCCTTTTCTGTTTCCTCCTACTTTCCCTATACTCATTTCAAAGCCAAAGGTGGCTGTTGTGTATATGTACGCAACAACCTATCTTGCTCTCATGTTCCTGAACTTGATTCTTCTGAATTCTGTACGTTCTGGCTTCAGCTATCCTTTCATTCTTTGACTAAATATATCTGCACTGTTTACTTATCTCCTAACTCTACTGACTATCAATAACTCTTTGACTATCTTATTTCTACGATGGAACACATTCTGTCCATTTCTCCTTTCTCTGAAATCTCCATTCTAGGAGATTTCAATGTTTACCATCACCTTTGGCTCTCCTCTTCTTTCACTGACCCACCTGGTGAACAAGCAGATATCTTTTCTATGCTTAATGACCCAGAGCAGCTTGTACAGCATCCTACCCGTATCCCTGACCGCCTTGGAGAGAGCTGCAGGATACTTGACCTCTTCCTTACAACTAATCCTTCTGCCTACACTGTTAATCATTCCTCTCCGTTGGGCTCCTCTGATCACAACCTTATTACCTTAATCTGTCCTATCCCTTCGGTACGGCCTGTGGACCCTCCAAAGAAACGTCATCTGTGGCACTTTGGAGCTACAGATTGGGAGGCCCTCAGGCAGTACTTCTTTGATTTTCCATGGAATGATTATTGCTTTCATGGCCGGGAGCCATCTGGGTGTGCCTTGCACATTACGGAGGTTATTCTCACTGGCATGAAAGCATACATTCCCTTCTCATATCCTCTGACTAATGCAAGAAAGCCTTGGTTTAATCACGCTTGTTCTAATGCTGTCCGCAACAAGGACAGGGCTTAAAAAAGGTACCGGAGCCAATCCACCCCTGAATCACATCTTTTATACGTTTCTGCCAGGAATCGTGCTAAAGCTGTTCTTCGCTCTGCTTAAAATGATTTCATCCATACTAAATGCTCTCAACTCTTCAACTCGAGGTCTTCCTGCTCCTTCTGGCACCTTGCCAAAAACATTTCTAACAACTTTACGTCATCATCCTTCCCTCCTCTTTTCTATTCTGATGGCTTTGTAGCTATTTCTTCTACTGATCAAGCAGATCTCTTCACTTAGACTTTGTTCTCCAATTCCACACTAGATGATTCCGGTGCTGTTCCTCCATCACTTCCCGCATCAGACTTCCCCACGGCTGACATTAAAATTTCTACCATCACTGGCCTCAATACTAACAAGGCATATGGACCTGATGGAGTCCCTCCTGTTGTCCTCAAGAACTGTGCTTCTCTGCTTACACCCTGCCCAGGTAAACTCTTTCGCCTTTGTCTGTCAACTTGTACCATTCCTTCTTGCTGGACGTTTGCTCTCATTCAGCCAGTCCCAAAGAAGGGTGACCATTCCCAACCCTCTAACTATCGTCCAATTGCTTAAACATCCTGTATCTCAAAAATGTTCTAGTCAATTCTTAACAGAAAAATTTTAAAGCATCTTTCCTATCATAACCTTCATTCTGATCGTCAGTATGGGTTCCGTCAGGGGCGCTCCACTCGCGATCTTCTCACCTACCTTTCATACTCCAGGTCATCCTCCTTTCGGGACTTTGGCGAAAGCTTTGCCATTGCACTCGGCATCTCAAAGGCTTTCGATCGAGTTTGGCATAAATCTTTAATTTCCAAACTGCCCTCTTACGGTTTTTATCCTTCTATCTCTGTCTTCATCTATAGCTTCCTTTCTGGTCGTTCTGTAGCCGCTGTTGTAGACGGCTATCGTTCTTCTTCTAGATCTATCACCTGTGGTGTTCCTCAGGGCTCTGTCCTATCGCCAACTCTCTTCCATTTATTCATCAATGATCCTCTAAGCTGTACATTTAACCCTATCCACTCTTATGCTGATGATTCCACCCTTCACCTTTCCATTCAGTTCCCGTAACGTCCATCTCAGCAGTTACTTCAACAAACAAGGGATGAGGCTATAGCACACCTAATGTCTGACTTGGCTCGTATCTCTGACTGGGTTAAAAATAATCTTGTGTTTTTTAATGCATCAAGAACTCAGTTTTTACACCTATCAACCCCGCAAAATCTTCCACAGGAGTACCCACTAATGTTTTGTCTACTATGGTATTTATCCAGCAAAGGTAAAGCCTTTTCACCTATATCTTGTTATCTCCAGCCGAGTTTTTCTGCCTGGGAGAGGCCCGCTATTCTGATGGGGTTGGATTTGGCATCCAATAATTCAGTCATTATTATTAATAACTTATAATTCTGTTCATTTTACCATTATAAACCATTTATTTTACATGATAAGACTGACTTACACCCCAACCTTGAATGCTATTATGTGACTGGGTAGTGTAACATTAAATATGAGATTATGATTATAATAATGTAATAGTGAAGCACCGTGACTTTGCTTTTCCCTTGGTAATATCAGCCTATCGCTTGCAACAGAGGCGGGGGCATCTTCGACACGACTCTTAACGCGGAATGAGCTACATCACGCAACCTTAGGGAAACTATTCTTCGTGAAAGGATTAAAAAAGTAAATAAAATAACAAAATAGTATAGAAGACAACACAAAATATGTAATATGGAAAATAAATAGCTAAGAAAGAGGTGTTAGAGAACCTTGTAAACTGACTAGGGTACGGTCGCTTAATCATACAAGCATCTTCATGAACGTAATATAACCTAGTCGCTCTTTGGTGGACTTTTTATAGTAGTATACCTCTGACACACAAAGTATATCCAGCCAGTGTACGTGTTTAAGATTATTTGTTCCCGGCTACACTCACCTACACCCAGTATACTCCGCATGCTGATCATCTATACTCACCTGCACCCACCTCTACCTAACTTGCTACTTCTTTCACACAGTAGTGCTACTATTATTATTGCGCAACTGTCTACACCTGCCAACACGCATCTCTACATCTACTCTTGCATCTCATCTACACTCACCTATACCCATGCTGCCACCATTTACAACCTCATCTACCCTAACCCAAACCCAACTTACTGCTCCGAATTAAATTATTATCTTCACCCACCCACTTATTTCCTACTAACATACACATTGTCACAGTTCACATAGCTCAGCCACACCCACCTACACCCCACATACATTCATTGCAGTTATTGCAATACTTCTTATTTACAGTTCATCAACCTGCATCCAACTTACACCGAACCTACTGCTTCTTATATTACATTATTATAATTTTTTCATCGTCCATCTTCAATACTCCCACCTAATCTTCATTTACCAGAAATTAGATACCTCGTCTGTAATTATAACCCCCTGCACTCAGTCCATATATCATCATACCTCACCTATAACTAAAACCTCGTCTATAACTATACGAATAACCGTCTGTACCCAGTCCACTGTTCATACTCATCACAAACACCCAACCTGTTAATCCTTCCACTAATATTATTATTACTTTTGCAACTCCTCCTCCACAATAAACCCACTAATATTATCATTATTGTTATCCATATATACACTCAATCCTGCCACCATTGTGACATCTCATCCACACCCATCTTCATCCATATACACCCACTCCGTATTCCCCGCCGAAAAGACATGCAAGTTTTCATGAATATGCTCGTATACTCCAGGCAACGGCTCTATCTTGGGCTAATATGAGAAATTTGTAGCCAAACGTAGCCTTTGTGAGAACAAGTGGGGGTGAGACAGGAGGGTAAGAAAAGAAAGAGGGAAGAGGGGAAAGAGTGAAGTGAAGGGAAGAGGGATGAGAGAGTTGGGGAGGGGGTGCGAAGGGAAGAGACAGGGGGAAGGAAGGGTGCGAAGGGGGTAGGGATGTGTGAGAGAAGAGAGAAATAGAAAGAACAAAAGAGAGAACAAAGTTAAGAGATTCGGGAAGGGAGTGAGAGAGAAGGAGTAAAGAAGAAACCGTACTCCCCCCCCCCCTTGCTATTACGAGGGCGATTGAGGAAAAAAAAAAAAAAAAAGAAACCGATGTAGAGCAAAGGAAAAAGAAGGGTGAGAAGGGGGTAGGGGTTTGTGAAAGAAGAGAGAAATAGAAAGAACGGAAGAGAAGACAGAGGTAAGGAATGGGGAAGTGAGGTAGATAGAGGATGTAAAGAAGAAAGCTTACCCCTCTCCTATTATCGCGAGCGCAATTGTAAAAATTTTAACAATTCGACGGTGGCTTTGAGTTACCGTGCTTAATCTCATCTGAATGAAGTCTTTTAGTTTTCTTTGAATAAAATACCTGAATTGTTCCGATTATGAGACTTAATAGTGACAGTATGAACTCTCTCTGGGTCTTATGACTCACCCTTAGCTGAAAAAATACTAGCGTTGTCCTGATCACCGGGGAGCTAAGTGAGAAGATGACTAAAAGACTGAAAGATGGCAAAGAAAATTAGGAGGAAAAAAAAAAACTAAGTGGTGGAATAGGAGCGAAACATTCAGTAAAGGAATGAAAATTGTAACTGTCCTGTGGACTGTCACTAGTCTCCACCTACTGTTTCTGACGATCACCTTTATCCCATTGTGTTTTTTTTTTTTTTAATAGAACGAAATGAACTCTTAGGAATTGGTCCGCCAAGTTTAATTTTCATATTACGAGCTCAGGTCCCATTGAAATCTCCAGTAGACATCACCACCTTACCTCGTTCACTTGTAATATTGATACGACTCTTTCTTCCACTGCACGTAAAAGATATGGATTTTTTTTTTCTATTGACAATTGCCCATGGCAGGATGCTTAACCTGGGCCCATCAGATTCCTTTCGCAGCCTTCAGTTCTCCTGGAATCATCGCGAGACTCTGAGGCCAGAATAATAATGATACCAGCAAAAACAATAGTTTCCATCTACGTAATAGGTGGAGAATAATTAAAGGATATAGATGAAAATAAGGATCTGGTAATGAACGAGGGGGGTTAGAAAATGAGAAGGATAAGAGAAAGAAAAGGAATATTGAATCTTGATACAGCCAACGGTAAACTAATCAACGAGAGATAGATCGTAAAATCGTAAGATGAACAAAAATGAAAAAAAGAAAGACAACACTTACCTCTTAGGGTGGAAGGAGCTACGGGAGAACGAGAGTAATGGAGTGAAAGAAGGATATGATAAAGAGGTGAAAGAAAACAGGCAGAAAATGAAAGAAAAACTCAAATAATATTGATGGAGTGCAAAGCCGAAAAGAAAAATAACAGCTAGGGCTTAAGAATAAAAAAAAAAAAAGAACAGAAAGAGTAAAACAAAGCATTTAAGTTAGCGAGAAGGTAGGAGTAAAATAATATAAAAATGAGGAAAAAATAATGACGCTAAGGAGAAAAAAAATTAGCAGAATTTGTCATACTTGATATATTCTTGCTACTATCAGACAATCTTGTTGAATGTAGGATACATTCCTGTTTGGGAAGAGTGTAATTAACTCTGCGTAATTACAAACGCTGTCCATTAAAAAAAAAATCCCAATTAATATGATTAACCTGCTGCGTCCCGTTGATGTGAACGAACGTCCACACATTTTGTCACTGCCAGTCCTGTTGACGTACATAAATGCGAATCAATTGGAAGGTCCCTAATTTGAACAATTTTCAATTTTCGTCAGTGATTTTTGGTACTTATACACGGGACACCTTCCTCTATAAGATGCCAGGCAGGGACAATGCCTTACCCAGCATGACCTCCCCCCCCACACGCCATTGTCTTGGCAATTCACCTGTTACCAGTGACCTGGCCAATAAAGGCATGTCGTGCCACAGTACGAAATTCAGGGCTAGAGTGATTACCCAATCGATGACAATGTGGAGGACAAACTTTACATAGCATTAGAGGAAGAAACAGTCAGAAATGATGATCAGGTAATGTCACCAAAAAAGGTCAGGTATGTTGATGTGTTTCGTGAGTGAAACAATCCTTATATTGCCTATATTACTGTGTGAAAACCAATATACTCTCGTACTACATATAAATTCGTACCAAATAAATAAATAAATACCTTTTATGAGTGGTGTGGAATGGTTACCCTCCCACAGAACTTGCTTTCTTTGGGACCAGCCTGATAGAAAGCACAGTAAGGTGAGGAGGTACTGCTACCTGTATCGAGTATTTTAAACCTCAGGTGAGCGATTTCTCTATGATTTTTCGATGTTTCTCACCAGAAGCGGAGGTTTGAGCCAAAAAAAAAATTCCAAAAATGGTCGGGATTGGGGGGAGTCAGTGGTGGAAAAGTGGTCTGGACAGGGCAGGTTAAAATCATCCAGAGTTAGCCAAATTTAAATAAAAAGGACGTTCACGTGGTGAAGACATTTATGAACTGACATGAGAAGAAGGACAGGAAATTTGTATAATCAAACATGCAAAGACTGAACTGAAGACTTTAACCGAAGGAGGAGACAGGAAAAATGTGACTGGGGAGGAATTCATTGGAAGCTGAGGATGTAAGGGCAGACTGAGAGAATGGAGATGAAGAGAGAGAAGAAAAATGGAATTTGAAGGAAATAAGAATGAAGCTGAAAAAAAGAAAATGAAAACTAGGAAGAACTCATACGAGTAAAATATTCGTGGAATAGAAGGGAATTAAGTGAAAGGAAATAAACACAAGTTAAACGGCCAAGCACTATATGAGTAAACTAGGGACCATATTCATTACTTTGATTTGGCCTTACTTGCATCTGTTTATATTTCAATCTTAACTCATGCATTCCTAAGCACTTCAGAATTCAGAACCAATCTGAGTGAAAAATAATGTAAAAATACAAGAAGCTAAGTTATATCCAACAAATTTCAGTGTTCTGGAGATTTGCTCAACTTAAGAATTGGCTAATCTGTTTTGTGAATACGAGTCTAGGATCAGCTACTGAAGGAAGAGAATATAAAAGTGAGGAAGGTAAGGAGGAGGCCGAAGAATTCATAGAAGTCGAGATGAGAAACGCAGATGATATAACCCTTCGACTGCGAAGTACCAACTTCGTGTTTTGTTGTTGCTAACGTCAGATGTATTTCTTTATCAGAGAAAAAACTTTTAGCTGAAAAATGGTAAATCCCTTCTTTACCATAATGTAGCTGACTTTTAATTTCATTGTTGTTAAGTTCAGACTAATTTATAGGGAAAAAAACAGGTTTTTAATATTGATATAGTTACATACAGCTTTCATTAACCTTTCCACTAATATGGCCTCCCGAAATGGAATAAAATCGTCTGGTACAGACATAATTAAATATTAATAACATCCTCTCATTCAAACGGAAAAAAAAAAAGCTATCTTTGATCAACGTTGTGGCCAATAATTTGGAACTTTACAAATTTCACTCCAGCTAAAACATGACGACATTATTAAATCGCAAAGAGTCCGCCACTGGAAAGGAATTAAGTGAAAATAAAGGTCCAAAAGAAAAGGATGGGAATAAGGAAAAGGAAGAAAGAACAACAGGAAGGCTGAAAGAAATCAATACAGGGCTGGCTGAAAGAATGAAGCTAAAGAGGAAAAGGCAGAAGAGAAAGACTGAGGGTTAATGCCCATCGCTTACACAAGAGTCATTAAACAGTTTCAGGTCCCAGTCTTTCTCCAGACTACGATACACAACTGTCAAGTTTGACATCTATGTTCCTTGTAGGTAAGAAGAGGCTGAGGTAAAGAACAGGTGCCCAAAAGTCTCAAGACCGTCCAAGGAATCGCACCTGGGACTCTCGGTTGCCCACGAAGTATGCCTCCTATTGTCAGGACTCCATATTATAAATACAAATAATAAGAGAAAGCATGATGGATAGATAGACAGATAGATAGACAGAGCACCAGAAAAGGTGTGGGAACGGGAAATTAGCTTGCAACTCTTTAAGTTAAGGAATGTTTATCGTGCACTGGAAGCAGTACATACACACAGACATACAGTGTTCTAGAAGCTTCCACGACAGTAGAACACACATGACACGACCCTTGCTACACCAGAATGCAGGATTCTGAGATCAGAAGGAGACAGGCCATAGAACTGACAGGTAGTAGGGAGAAGGAGGCTAGCAACATGGGCGAGAGGGTGGAAGAGAGAAAGAGAGAGCGAGACAGGGAGGTTAGCTCGCGGGACTCTCTACTTCACTCGTGTGAGAGACTTTGTTGATATTTCCAAGACAAATAAAAATAGTCACATACTAATCTTTACCTCTCCTGTTATTGCATGACACAAAGGGAACGAAGATCATCTACTTACAAAACTACTCACGTATAACAACAGCTCGTCCACGAGTCTAATGTATGTATAACTGATCTACAAAACGCACTACAAGAAGCTACAAAGCTCTTGTAAGATATGGTGGCAGCGTCAGGTCCAAGAGGGGAAAAACAGGACAGAGCTAAAAACTTCAGTGAAATTTAGGATCAAAGACTGACGATAAAGAATAAGACATATGGAGGAAGAATACAAAAAGAGAGAAGAAAGCTATTGAGAAAGATTGAAGGCGGATGAGGAGAGGAGATGTGAGGAAGGGGACGGAAACTGAGGAGGGAGGAGAGGATGGTGAGGAGGAAGCTTGAGTCAGAGAGGAGGGAAAGGCAGTATAAGTTGAAAAACCGTCAGGAAGGAATGAACACAGAGGGAGGAGACGGAGAAGAAGCCGAGGAACGCATAAGAGAGACAGACAGACAGACAGAGACAGAGAGAGAGAGAGAGTTGAGACTGAATGGAACGGCTAATAACCTATAGATCAGAGTGGGAAAAGATTGGAGAGACCTTTGTCTGCAAAGTAATGACTCAGGCGGTTGCTGCTGCTGAAGATTATAGAAATGTAATACTGATACATAAGAACGTGATAAATACTTCCAAGCTCAGCGAAGTAGCTCAAGTGAATAAAATCGTACGGCCTAGAGAGCTCCGAACATGAAAGATTTATTGATATCTGCTTTAACATTTCGAAGCTTGTATGAACAGTCTTATGTGAATATATATATATATTTTTTGTTACTTACTGCAAAATATAAATGTACTCTACCATCAACCCAGATGAGCTGATAGGGTTGAGCTGGAGGAGCAACATACTTGTGCAGGGTGGTCCTTATATTACACATCTCATTTCTTCTGTGTTGCAGGGACGGCCTAGCCAGCATTACTAATGTCATCCCAGTAGCATTTCCTATTTACCATAGTTGCTTCAATATTACAGTGTCTGTTTTTTTTTACGCTCGTTGTTTGCTTGGTTGATTACTAATTTCATGAAACAGCCAAAGTAACTAGTTCGTCACACCAACAGACTGATTCTTCACCGGAACTCGTAAGCTGGCAAAGCGCAGTTATAGACCACCCTGTATTAATGTGCCATAACCTGGCGGCTTCAATGAACTCTTTGCTGCAATTACATATTATTAAATGGCTTCCGTCAAACGATTTCATTCAGCTTAGGAAGGAAATAATGATGTTAATGGTAGCTCTGCCTAACCGCCTTTAATTGAAGAGTCCTCCCTTAATTGAACCGTCTTCTTTACCATTTGCAACAGTTAAATGAATACAGTGTCATCGTACTGAAAGGATTAATTTGCACCTTCACAAGTGTACAGGAATTATTGCGTAGAACCGTGGTGACCATAAACTCCTGCTCTTGAGAGGGTCATTAGCACCTCACCCTTTCCAGGATATTTCTTCATATAGCACAGTAGTACTTCCTGTTATATTCGTACTTGACAGGTGGGTGGATGCCCTCTATTCACTCACGCGACGCAATATTACCTTCAGATCCTTCCACATTTTTTGATTAGCCAAATATATTCCAGGAAACGATATATCACGTGAGGTGGTAGTCATACAATAAACCACAAGTCACGTAATGATATTTTCTTTGGCGAAGTCGGTCCAGCCTACTGTGACTCATCTTGGTTAGATGGAATAGGTAATTAATGTTTAGTGCTTACACAGTGCCAATCAACTACACGTTACTGGCCACATTTCCCATAAATGTCTCCACTTTATTAGCATATCCCCAAACCCCTACTCTGCTGATTTCAAGAGTACCACAGAAATGGGTGATGAACGAATATTATAGTGCACAATATTTTAGGTGTGGAAACAATGTATTTGAACTATTGATCATAGGTTAGTGAGAGTGGAAATGAACCGTTGTTCATGGATTTGTAGAAACTGAAAATGAGTTACTGGCGAGAGGTAAGGACACAATATAAAAAAAAAAAAATACTGATCCAAGACTTGGAGACAGTGTCAAGGAGCTACTGATCATGAAATTGAAGACAGCGCCAAAGACAGTGTAAAGGAACTACTGACCACGAGAATAGTGACTGTAAAGAAACTATCGAACATAAATGACAATTGGCCCTTGACAGAGTGATAACCCCAAACCCCTACTCTGCTGATTTCAAGAGTACCACAGTTAGTGTATGAGAGGAAGGGTGTCTGGACGTACTCAGTACCGGAGAGCATGATGATGCGAAAGTCGCAACGTGAAAACACACACACACACACACACACACACACACACACACACACACACACACACACACACACACACACACGATCTTACGTAATGCCTTCAGTGCTGAAAACTTGTTTTAGTTACCATCTACATGGTGGTAGGTGGGGGGGCCCACCATCCACTCATTCGATGTAGTGCTGCTTTGGGTGCCTGCTCTTTCCTCTCGTCCTTCCTTCCGCTTCTGTCTTTCTTTCCTTCATTTTTCCCACTTCTTTCTGCCTACGAATGACTTTAAACTCCTTCTTCCGTCTTTCTTTCCTTCATTCTTTCCCCCTCCTTCTGCCTCTGGGTGACCCTACGCTGAATGACAAGCCAAATGGTTTCCTGTACACCAGGAAACCATTTACAACGCTGGGTGGCAATCATATAACCAAATTATGGAGCCTAATGGTTTAGTGGGTAAATAAGGCGGTCCATCCGGATTGAGCGGGTGTAGGTTATATCAAAGGGATGATTAGGGTTTACTGCATACGTAATGCCACTCAGGGATGAGTGAGGCTGGTCACTCTCATCTTAAATATCAAGACCATCTTGCCTAACTCTGGACTCCTCCGCTCTTCATGGGACAACGTGGGATTGGATGATGGATGGATGGATGGAAGGTACCATATACCTTCCGGTGACAAAAATAGCAAATACACACTTACCTTCCTAATTATACGGGTAAAAAGGTAACCTACTCGTATGTTACTATTTTCACGTACCCTAGATTTAATCAATGCAAACGAAGTCTTACGCGAATCATCGTCTGAAAATGACAGGTTATCGCAGGCAGTTCGTTACATCATACAGGACTACATTGATACTCTCCTATGTGTGCAATACACATAAGGTGACCAGATTTATTGGAGCTAAAAGCGGGACACTAGCCGCTCGTGCGCGTCCGTGCGTGCGCGCGCGCGCGTGTGTGTGTGTGTGTGTGTGTGTGTGTGTATATATATATATATATATATATATATATATATATATATATATATATATATATATATATATATATATATATATATATATATATATATATAAAACTCCGAACATACCGTACTGTAAAGTGAATGGGCCGACCAAGTCACAAACTAGTGAGTATTACAGATTTTATATTAACAATTAGGTATTTCATTTGGTTAGGATTATGCATAATTTTTCTAATTCATTCTAATTTCATAAAAGAAGGTCATGTTTTACCTAATGCAATAGTAATTTTGTAAAAGCGGGACATTTAAGAAAATTTGCTGAAAAAGAGGGACATTCTAGTCACAATTAAAAAATCGGGACAGACGTCCAAAAAGCGGGACTGTCCCGCCGAAAGGCGGGACTCTGGTCACCTTAAATACACAGAACATATTAGACCTACTGACTGGACAGCCATTTTTTGTTGTTGCTATTATTGCATCTCTCTGTCTCTGTCTGTCTGTGTGTGTGTCTCTCTCTCTCTATACAGTATATATATATATATATATATATATATATATATATATATATATATATATATATATATATATATATATATATATACTCAAACCTTGATTTAAGGGACTAAATGGGGAATCAACTCGTCCCTTGCTTGAAAAGTCCCTTACTTGCAAATGTCCATTGTTTTACCACATATACGACAATCTTATTATGAAATGAAATGACTTTCACTTATTTATATGACTATGAATATTATTTTACGGGTTCTGTATTAAGAAACATATTAATGTGTATAACCTAGACATTACATATCACTTTGGAATGGTCTTGTCCGTTTGTCTGGTAGAATATGGAGTCCCTTAATTCCGAAATCTCTTAAATAGAGGTCCCTTAAATCGAGGTTTGAATGCATATATATATATATATATATATATATATATATATATATATATATAGATAGAGAGAGAGAGAGAGAGAGAGAGAGAGAGAGAGAGAGAGAGAGAGAGAATTTCTGCTTAGTGCTTTTGATGCGTCTGGCTAAGCTACGTTGATTTTCATTTAGACTTCTGAGTAACTGTCCAGTTGTTAGTGTACACGGTGGCATTGCGTTCCATCTTGAGAACATCTTCAGACCAGTCTGACGGTGGGTGGAACGAGACGTCATTATATGCCGGATGCTGACACATGCTACCACATAATTCGTAGGTACGTAGGTACACTATAGCAAAGAAACTGAACGAAATACACCCTATTTGCCTACCAACTACTGCTCTACCTTGTATCTCTTTTATAACCCAGTCCATATACCGATTGAACAACCATGGAGACATGACAGAGACCTGTTTTATTCCAATATTTAGACAGAAAAAAACGCTCAGTTCACCATTCACACGCACTTCAGCCTTAGGATACAGGTAATACCTAGACTGGCACTCAGTAGAGCGCATACCTCCGCCAAGGCCCAACATGCAGTTCCTTTTAATTCAGTTAAGTCTAATCCAATATCAAACCCATAATACAACCCCATAAGTTGTTACACCATAATTTTAAACTACCCATAACTCTTAATCATAATTTCTTAACTCACTGCAACAGCCACCAAAACAGTGCGTATCATTTCATAATTTGCATTATGGAAGAATAGTAGGTTGATACAAACTATACACATTCGTAGATACCAACATCCTAAATATGCCTGATTTTACAAATCAAGATCCATGTAATATTCACTGAAAAAATTTACGAAAATGTCGAAAAATGCCCTATCTCGCAGTGTTAAAGAAAGTGAAAAAAAAAAAAAAAAAAAATCCTGGATCAGCAACTTTATCCAGATCCGCACCAAAATTTAATGGAGTCTATTCTGGGCCGAGGCTCTTTATTCTACCTAGTTTCGTGTATATCCGTGCTGTAGTTTTTGTGTAATCTTACTCACAAACAAACCAATCAACAAAAAAACAATCGGACAGGGGTGAAAACATAACCTCCTTGGCGGAGGTAATAAGCATCCTCATACTAATGCACACACACACACACACACACACACACACACACACACACACACACATATATATATATATATATATATATATATATATATATATATATATATATATATATATATATATATATATATATATATATATATATATATATATATATATATATATATATATCCATCATCCATCATCCAATCCTACGTTGCCCCATGAGGAGCGTAGGAGCCCGTAGGTGAGAGTGACCAACCTCACTCATCCCTGAGTGGCATTACGTGAGCAATAAACCCCAACCACCTCTTGGATATAAACCTTCACCGACTCAATCCGACTGGAGCACAATAATTACCCACTAAACCACCAGGGGCCAAAATTTGGTTATATGGTTACCACCCAGCGTAGTAAATGGTTTCCTGGTGTACAGGAAACCATTTGGCTTGTCATTCAGTGTAGAGTCACCCACAGGAAGAAGGAAGGGGAATGAAAGACAGAAGAGGGAGTGTAAAGTCACCCGTAGACAGAAGGACGAGGAAAGAATGAAGGAAAGAAAGATAGAAGATGGAAAGAAAGAAGGATGGAGGAGAGGACAGGGCAAACATCCGAGGGCAGCACTACATTGGGTGAGTGGATGGTGAGCGCCGCCACCAACCCCACACACACACACACACACACACACACACATATATATATATATATATATATATATATATATATATATATATATATATATATATATATATACACACACACACACACACACACACATATATATATATATATATATATATATATATATATATATATATATATATATCACATTGGACTCCGGGGGTGGTGGGCGAGGCTTGACACTGTGAGGGTACTGAACTTACCTTCCTCCGCCTATCGGCTCATAGTCGCGAAGCTCATAGGTCCCTACCCGGGGGTTCCCTACTTTACAGAGACTTGAAAAATCCCAGTT
>NC_137054.1:27947437-28093310 GCF_032717465.1 Coenobita brevimanus | reverse complement strand
CACACACACACACACACACACACACACACACACACACACACACACACACACACACACACACACACACACACACACACACACACACACACACACACACACACACACACACACACACACACACACACACACACACACACACACACACACACACACACACACACACACACACACACACACACACACACACACACACACACACACACACACACACACACTGAGTAAACCATTTCTACATTTAATAACGATTCCACCCTCCTTGTGCCTCAGTCACATCCTGCGGTCTACTGTACTTTGCACTGACGAGATATGATGGCGCACTAAATCAGGACTTTCCCTAAGCACTTCCCATACTCTGTCCACGTGCTGTCCCAGTTGTTGTGTCGTCCTTTCCTGTTCTGGCTACCATGTGCTCATCATGTTACCCCAAATATTCTCTATTGGGTTCATATCGCACCCCCGACTAGGCCAGTCCAGTAATTCGAGGTTAAGTTATTCGGGAAAGCATCCCTGGACGATGCGGGCTATGTGGATTGGTCATCGGACATGCCAAACACTATGCGGCCAGGGAAAGGATAATCGCATTCGCGGAGTGACAGCAGGAATTTTTCTTCAAGTGTCTCGACATACTCGGCGGCTGTGAAACGTTCACCGATGTGAGACAGACAATCTACACCACGCAGACAAACCCAGGCCCAAACAATGCATGTCACGTGGCCACTCCGTGCCTCGTCAAATACGGTTTGCCTTTCATATCTATAAATTGGATATATGAGATTAGGGTTACATGGAAACAATACAATGGTTATAATCATGATCATTTAGATACGTTTTGTTATGGGAAGGGGGACTTGGTTTGCATACATAAAGTGTGAAATGTTTTGTGATATCCATAGCTAAAGAATATCATCATCATCCCTAATGCCTTGTTCCCTCCTGAGAACCCTCCAACAGGGGATGGAAATGGCAGAAAAGTCTCCAGGATTCATAATAAAGATTTCTCTCTTCCCATCACAATTCTGCCCACACCCTCCCTCTCATTGTAGGATACTGGCAAGTAATAAACACAAAGCACTGTAATGTCACGATATATATCTTACTCTACCGGGTGTTATTTCTCCTCCAACAGTGTAATTTCCCATGGGTTGTTAAGGAGAATTTTTTTTCTCGTCTGTGAACATGACAAGCGCCCGGTAGTTGTCATTTTCCTGTTCTACGGTGTTCTCTGCGGTCATCCTCTAGGCCTGTTATTTAGATTGCCACCTTCTGTCCAACCCTTCAACCATAGAGATACTGTTGTCTTTAACATTCCTAGGCCACGAGAGATATTTCTAATAGACATCGCACTCTCCCGCATGCCGACAATGCGACCTATCAAGACAAGTGTGTTTTGCTTTCGGTTCAAGCTCCAGATTTCTGCCTGCTGCGTGTGTGAGCCTTCCTCGCCAATATGCTTTACAGTAAGTGTCAGTGTAGGTAAAGTGGCAACACCACACACCAACCTGCCATTAAATCATTCGACCAGAGTCGTCTTCCCACTCTCAGCATAACAGAATTTCCTTGAGAGGTATAGCGTACTTCCACTACTGGTGATTAACTAAGCTTCGTATATGTTATGTATTTTAACACATCATTAATCTACCCTAATCATATGCATCTCGGTATAAGTTCTGAATAACCAAGGGTTGCCCATGAACAATAATTCATACCACCACACCAACTGAATGGACGTTAAGTATTAGTACATTAGTAAATGCACCGAGAGACAGGCACTGCTCATTTTTTTTAATGGTATTATCTCACATCTGTAAAGCGTTATACAGTACGGCATGTAGAAGTATTATATCTTGTATTGTGACGGTTTGGGCGGGTCTGCTCGTACCCATGATTGGCACAGTCAAACCAGTAACGGATGGGATCAATGAAAGGATAGAGAGAGAGAGAGAGAGAGAGAGAGAGAGAGAGAGGTGGGGGGGGGGGAGTAAGTGTGGAGGGAGAGGGTGGCTGAAAAATACTCGTATTGCTGAGGACACTATGCAACAGCAGGTCGGAAGCAACCAGTATCATCAGTAAACTTGAGGATAACACATGGAAAGTATTTACTATCACTGATTATAACGATCTGCTTTCCATTTGCTCTGTATTTGATGGTAAAACTGTGGTTCGGCATCTGGCAAAACATGAAGGAGGATTACTCAGTGATCGGTATCTTTTAATGCCATATATATTTCGCTGTACCGGTTGTTCGATTGTAACTTATCAACGGTAATAACTACTTGGTACAGTTTATAGAACATGCTCTTACTGATGTATCTGGAGTATAGATACACATGCCGCATAATTAACTGACCATATAACTACCAATTGGCAACCTCACTCATTCCTTTTACTACCACCTACAAACGCGCCACTCCCTCACTCCTGTCAGGCTAGATCAAGAGAGAGAACAGGTCAACTCACTTCGGCCTCAAAATGAGATAGCCTGGCGCATGACGTCACGCGGCTGTTTCCCGCTCGGTTCACCTGGGCAGAAGGACTCAGTCGTATCCTGACATTCCCCGACTCAAGATCTCCCCAAGTGACACATTCACGCCTGTTTTGGGGGAGTCATTCTACCTCAATCAATTTTGAGACAATATGGCTAATTGTGGAGTTAGAGGATGCACTTCTAGTCAGAGAAAGAAGGATCCTCTTATTAAATTTCACCAGCTCGCTGAAAATGAAGAGTTCCGAAGTAAATGGAGAGAGAGAGAGAGAGAGAGAGAGAGAGAGAAAAGATGTGGTGGACTGTGGTAGAGTATGGTGCAAGATGTAGATAGGGAAGGTTTAGGTGTGGAGGTCAAGTGAGGATTAAGGTGCGGCACATAGACTGCGAAAGAGAGAGAGAGAGAGAGAGAGAGAGAGAGAGAGAGAGAGAGAGACTTTGTGTGTGTGTGTGTGTGTGTGTGTGTGTGTGTGTGTGTGTGTGTGTGTGTGTGTCTGTCTGTGTTATTTGTTCGGTCTCGCATGTTCTTCAGAATTCGAGTCCTAAATAGAACCTAATATCACACAGAAGTGAAAAAAGAAAGTACTCTAAATTAACTAAGTAAATCATCTGAAAAGTGCAAAGGTACTGTACATGATGTTTAAATATCCCACTGTGTGTGTGTGTGTGTGTGTGTGTGTGTGGAACTACAGACATATAGTAACATGAAAATGTATAAATATATACCTTTAAAAGAGAGAGAGAGAGAGAGAGAGAGAGAGAGAGATTAGTATAGTTTCCGGTTTTTACTGCTGTTTTCTCTGTATGATAACCCTTTTTTTCTCCCTCACAGCTGCGTGACGTCACAGACCTGCTCACTAGGAGGAAATGATTTAACCTGTTCTCTCTCTTGATCTAGGTCAGGCTAGATCAAGAGATCTAGCTGTCAGGGGTACCAACCGCCCTACGTCTGCTATACAACACCGTTGTCCCAGGATCATATGTGGCCAACTGTACATAATGATTGCGATATATATCTTTCCATGGCCATGACGTACTCAAACAGCGGTCACGGTGCAGCGTGGCGACTGTGGAGAGGGATGATGATGTGGGGAATAAAACAATGATAAGGCTGTCATCTGTCATTACCGACTGAAATGGAGACAATACAGCCTATGCATCTCTACCAAGTGGCTTCGGCTGTTTAGTAGAGATTGTTTGTTGGGTGAGAAGTGCTTGGAAGTGTGACTGAAGTGTTGGAGTGGCTTTGGATGTGTGTGTAGTCTGTGAACCAAGTGTAATCGACCCACGCAAGCCAACTGGGTGCAAGTATACTTTATAGTATGCGACACTGGTTCAACCACAGCATCCCTTATGTCCGCCAAAGCAGTACCTGCCCCAGGCGGTGCGCGAACCCTCGTTCTCCCATGTACGGAAGAAGCACACTCTACCAACGTACCACAGAGGCACTGTACTGTATATATATATATATATATATATATATATATATATATATATATATATATATATATATATATATATATGTATGTATAAAGAAGTGGGACCAAGTATCCGTGTGGTAACACTGAGCAATAAGTTTGTTTATTCAAACACCTTCCTGACTAGGGAAGCGACAAAATATTAAAACCAGGATCAGCAACTACTGTACTTGTTTCATAAATGGTATTGGGTTGTTACGAAACAGACATTCGAGCACGAATGACCTTCAGTTCCATGTTGTATTTAAGCATATTTCCCTAGATTTACAGGTGCAAGCTTACCGTGATCATATTGCCACAGGCAAAGCTAAAATCCAGCCATATGTGTTCAGGTTTGGTACTGGTGGTTTGCCCTATGATCCACGTCTTAAACGTTTAGCATGAAGAATATGATATACAGTATAGTGCATTACCTTTCAATATATTGCATGCAAATGTTCAGATAATTTTTTGTGCAATGACTCATAATTACACCAAAAGAACGGACTTAACTATCTAATATGACAGCCATTCTGAATCCCACCCCCACACTTCGTATACCTTCTACCTCAATCCACCTACCCACACAATATCCCTGGTGTCCTCTACCCCCTCCAGCCTGTCCCTTGGACCCTTCTTCTCGGCTACCATAACCTCCTCCCCGTCCCCATAATCCCCTTCCCACGACCCTCTCCCTACACTTCATCGTGTCAGCAAGAAAATACTTACTGCCTTTGTGTAGGAACTTCCCTGGTATTTTTGTTTCCTTTTGTCTGGAGGTGTACACGAGGGATATGTATCTAGGTAGGCTGATAGGTAGGTAGGTAGAGAAATGGGAGGTCAGTCAGGTATGCAGGTAGATTAAGGTAAGGAGATAGGTAGGTAAAAGTAGGTAAAAGTGAGGAGTAGACTGTAGCACCAGTCGAGCAGGGTAGTTCTCCCTAGGTGGATGGAATGCTGATGACAGGGAGAGCTACAGCTCGTGTTTCATCAGCCCTCGGGATTTATTCCCAACCATCCCCCTTTGCTGAACTTTTTCAGTGTCTCAGTAACATAGAGAGTAGGCCAGCATGCTCTCCAGTACAAGTTTCTCTATCAACATCAGACTACATGCACAGCAAACACTACACATCCTTTTCCAAAATTCAAAAAGTAATGAAATCATGACTTCAACATACATAGCCTCAGAGTTCCCAGGGGGGGGACCATAAATGCCCCCACCATCTGCGCCTCTCCCGGTGACGACCCAAGCTTTCTGGAACCTCTGTCTGACTCACTTATTTTTCATTTCTGCAACATTCGTGGCATTTCCTCCAACTTTTGCTCTGTCGAGCATCACTTCTCCTCTTAACCTCACCTTCTTTTCATAACTGAGACTCAGTTGTCTGAGGCAACTGACAGCAAACCTTTTTCTGTATCCTCTTACACTCTTTATACTCATTTCAAAGCCAAAGGTGGCTATTGTGTATATATACGCAATGATTTATCTTGGTCTCGTGTTCCTGAACTCATTTCTTCTGAATTCTCTACACTCTGGCTTCGGCTTTCCGGTCATTCTCTGACCAAACATATCTGCGCTGTATACTTATCCCCTTATTCTACTGACTATGAAAAATTCTTCAACTATCCTACTTCTATGATGAAACATTCTATCCATTTCTCCTTTCTCTGAAATATCCATTCAAGGAGATTTCAATGTTCACAACCACCTTTGGCTTTCCTCTCCTTTCACTGATCCACCCAGTGACCAAGCCTACACCTTTACTATCCTTAATGACGTAGAGCAGCTTGTATAGCACCCTACCAGTATCCCTGACCGCCCTGGAAAGAGCTCCAACATTCTTGACCTCTTCCTTACAACTAATCCTTCTGCTTACACTGTAAATCTTTTCTCTCTGTTGGGGTACTCCGATCACAGCCTTATCACCTTAACCTGTCCTATTGCTCCGGTACTGCCTGTGGACCCTCCAAAGGAACGTCGTCTGTGGCACTTTGGAGCTACGGATTGGGAGGCCTTCAGTCAGTACTTCTTTGATTTTCCATGGAATGATTATTGCTTCCATGGCCGGGAGCCATCTGAGTGTGCCTTGCACATTACGGAGATTATTCTGTCGGGCATGGAAGCATACATTCCTTTCTCATATCCTTTGCCTAATGCAAGAAAGCCTTGGTTTAATCACGCTTGTTCTAATGCTATCCACAACAAGGAGAGGGCCTATAAAAGGTACCAGAGCGAACCTACCCCTGCATCACATCTTTTGTATGTTTCTGCTCGGAATTGGGCCAAGTCGTCGCTCTGCTAAAAATAATTTCACCCATACTAAATGCTCTCAACTCACCAACTCGAAGTCTTCCCGCTCCTTCTGGTACCTTGCCAAAAACCTTTCTAACAACTTCACCTCATCATCCTTCCCTCCTCTTTTCTACTCTGATGGCTCTGTAGCTACTTCTTCTCAGACTTTCTACTCCAATTCCACCTTAGACGATTCCGGTGCTGTTCCTCCATCACTTCCCCCCTCAGACTTCCTCATAGCTGACATTAAAATGTCTTCAGTTGATGTATTTTCTGCCATCACAGGCCTCAATATTAACAAGGCATATGGGCCTGATGGAGTCTCTCCTGTTGTTCTCAAGAACTGTGCTTCTGTGCTTACACCCCACCTAGGCAAACTCTTTCGCCTTTGTCTGTCAACTTGTACCTTTCCTTCTTGCTGGAAGTTTGCTCTCATTCAGCTAGTCCCAAAGAAGGGTGACCATTCCCAACCCTCTAACTATCGTCCAATTGCTTTGACATCCTGTATCTCAAAAGTTTTCGAGTCAGTTCTTAATAGAAAAAATTTACAGCATCTTTCCTATCACAACCTTTCTGATTGTCAGTATGAGTTCCGTCAGGGATGCTCCACTGGCGATCTCCTCACCTACCTTTCAGACTCCTGGTCATCCTCCTTTCGGGACTTTGGCGAAAGCTTTGCCATTGCACTTGACATCTCAAAGGCTTTCGATCGAGTCTGGCATTAATCTTTAATTTCCAAGCTGCCCTCTCACAGTTTCTATCCTTCTATCTGTGCCTTCATCTCTAGCTTCCTTTCTGGTCGTTCTATAGCCGCTGTTGTAGACGGCCATCGTTCTTCTCAACAGTGGTGTTCCTCAGGGCTCTGTCCTATCACCAACTCTCTTCCTTTTATTCATCAGTGACCTTCTAAGCTATACATCTAACCCTATCCACTCATACGCTGAAGATTCCGCCCTTCATCTTTCCATTTGGTTCCTGCAATGTCTATCTCAGCAGTTGCTTCAACAAACAAGGGATGAGACTATGGCACACCTAATGTCTGACTTGGCTCGTATCTCTGACTGGGGTAAAAATAATCTTGTTGTTTTTAATGCATCAAAGACTCAGTTCTTACACCCATCAACCCGACAAAATCATCCACAGGTGTACCCACTAATGTTTAATAATATTCAGCTTAATCCTGCATGATCTTTGAACATGCTTGGGGTTTTATTTACTCGGGACTTATCTTCGAAAGATCATATTACATCTATTGTAAAATCTGCTTCTAAGAGATTAGGTGTGCTAAGCCGACTCCATTCCATCTTTACCCTCGCATAATTGTTGACTCTATACACGGGTTTTATCCACCCCTGTGTGGAGTACAACTCTCATGTGTGAGGAGGTTCCCCACAGACAGCTCTTCTGAACAGGGTGGAATCAAAGGCTTTTCGTCTCATTAAGTCTCTTCCTCTTACTGACTCCCTACAACCTTTGTCTCTCCGCCGCACTGTTGCATCTTTATCTCTTTTCTATCGTTACTTCAATGGTCACTGCTCCTCTGAACTGTCTGCTTGTATTCCTCCACCTCTTCGACGGGCGCGTAGCACCCGTCTGGCAGCAAACTCTCATCCCTTTTCTGTCCAACTCTCTAATGCAAGAGTTAACCGTTACTCTCAGTCCTTCATTAATTTATGCAACTCGTCAACTCTGGAACTGTCTCCCTCTGTCTGTATTTCCTACTTCCTATGATCTCCAGTCTTTCAAACGAGGTGTGTCCAGGCCTCGGATCTTGAATTTGTCTCTCTCTTGTATTTATTTTTCTCTTGGAAGGAACAATTTTGCGTGCTCGCGGCCTTTGATTCCTTCTTCCTCACAAAAAAAAAAAAAAGTAGGTACAACTGTACAAAAAAGTATCGTTACGACGTTGTGCTAAACATATGACAAACGACAATGGTTTAGGAAAAACAGGCGGGGGGCTAGGAAACTGTTCGTACCCCTGCATATCCAACAATGTTGGTTATGCATGGGATACAAGAGGCATTTCCTGTGTTTGAGGTAATAAATGCGTTGATATGATTGTATCAACCCTTCGGAAACAGCAGCCATCGTAGTGTTCGTTACGTATCTATCGGACCCCTGAGTAATGATACTTTTTTGTACACCTGTACATACAGAAGGAAGGAAGCCAGGGTAAGAATTGAAGCCTTGTGGTTCAAGGTACAAAATAGGTAGGAAGATAGGTAGGCAAGTATTTTTGTGAGTAGTAAAAGATACAGATAGGTAAAAGTTACGTAGGTAAGAAGATAGGCAGATAGGAAGAGTAAGAAGAAAATACGTGCAGATAAATGTATATGAGAGGTTGTTAGGTAGGAAGCTAAGTACGCACATAAATAGGTTAGGCAGACAGAAAGGGTAAGAATAGAAACCCTGCAGGTTAAAGTTATATGAGAGTTAGTTATGTAGTTAGGTAAGTAGGTTTGTTGGTACGGAGGCAGGTGAGAGAGGTTGGAATAGAAGCCATGCAATTTATCACAGGTAGGTACACTCAAGGAAAGTGGTAAGTCGGGAAGTAGGAAGGGAAATATTTATGTAGCAATAAAGTTAGGTAGTTGGTAAGAAGGCAAGAAAATAGAGGTAGTAAAGTAGGTAGACAAGCATTTAAGCAGAAAGCTTGGAAGGTAGTTATGTATATTGACTGACATGTAAGAAGGTAAGAAAGCTGAACAGGAGGCTAGTAGATAATAAAAGCAGGTAGATAGATAGGGAAACAAAGAGGTAGCAAGACAGGTAGACAGGTAGGAAGGCTGGTAGGCAGAGAGGCAAGAAGTATGCAGGGAAGCAGGTAGAGATGCAAGAAGGTAAGCAGGCAGGTAGGCAAGGAGTTAGGAATTTTGGGAAGTAGATAGGGAGGTAGGAATTGAAGGAAGTTGGTAGGCAGGTACTACCTGCTGTTGTTTGCAGATGGTACTTAGATGTTAAATGAAGATGAAGGGAAGCTGAAAGGCTCGGTGAATGAGTTTGGGAGTGTGTAAGAAACGGAATCTAAAGGTGAATAAAGGAAAGAGTAAAGTTATGGTCTTCGAGAGAGATGAAGTCAGTCGATGTACAGTGAGGTTGCATGAGGAGGGAATGGAAAATGTAAATGCGTTTAAGTACTTGAGTAGTGTGATGAGTAAGGATGGAAGTTTAGAGGGTGAAGTGCTTGAAAGGGTATAACAAGGAAGAAAGGTTGATGGTTCTTTAAATGCAGTGAAAAGAAACAGGGAAGTGAGCATGGAATTGAAAAAGTTACTGTCAAAGAATTGTGGTACTAACTCTAACATAGGGATGTGAAGCTTGGACCTTGTTAGAGGGACACAACTGAGGAGTGAGGACGGTGGAAATGAGTTATTTGAGAGGAGCATGTGGAGTCACATGGAGAGACAGACTGACAAATGAAGAAATGAGGGAGTGTTGTGGTGTGGATGTGGATGTGATTGAAAGCGTTAGGAGAAACACTATGAGGTGGTTTGGCCATGTGGAGAGGATGGAGAGCGAGAGACTGACGAGGAGAGTGTATGTGAGTGAGGTGGAGGGGAACAGCGGGAGGGGGAGGCCAACGATGAGATGGAGGGATGGAGTGGACAGGTATATGAGGGAGGAGGGTGTGAGCTGGAAGCAGGGCAGGGAAACGGCGGGAGACAGGGCGACATGGAGGCGATTTGTTTGTGGACACCCCCTACAGGATTAAAGCGCTGGCAATAGATAGATAGATGGGCAGGCAGGTAGGAAGGTAGGAAGATTAATATGAAGACAAGTAGGAGGGAAAGTAGTAAGTTTTGTAGACAACAGGTAGAAGGAAGGGAGAGGAATAAGAGAGTGAGGGGCAAGCTTGAATAGTGAATGAGAGATGCAGTATGTCGACAGGGAAGCAGGCAAAAGGGTAAGGAGGAGTAGGAGAGAAGACAGTGAGCTTGGAAGGCAGGAAGGATAGCAGGTAGGAAGGTATTCAGATTGGAAGGGAGGTAGGTAGGAAAATGGAACGTAGTTAGCGCAGTGGGCAGGTAGGCAAAACTGTAGGCAGAAAAACAAGCTGACACGCAAGAAGGGAGGCAGAGGTATGCAGGTAGCAAGAATGTACGCCGGGAGGTAGGCAGGTGACAGGAAGGTAGGCACAGTGCTAGGCAGGTACCATGAAGGTAGGCAGATTGGGAGGCAGGTAACAAGAAAGTAAGCAGAGTGGTACCCATATTCGTTAGCCGCAAGAGCAGACTATTCATGCACATTTTCAGTCGACCATAATATCTGGGAAGGGGAGAATAATAGCAACTTAAGTATGGTCTCTCTCTCTCTCTCTCTCTCTCTCTCTCCTTTCATTCAGATTTCTTCCCTTTTTTCTTCCTTCCTCCGAACATTCCCCCTCAAATTCCTGTGTCCCTTTCTTTACCACCTTCCAGTTCTCTCCCTTCGTTTCTCTCACCCCCTCCACTCTTTATTTACGGTCGTCCTTCCTTACATTCGTCCTTCTGGCCATATTTCGCTCTTCCTTCCCCTTTTTCCCCCATTTCTCCCCCCCCCCACCCGCTTGATCCTACCCTCCCTCCCTAACTCCATTCTTTCCTAACTTCCGTCTAGCATTCTCCCTCTAATCCTTATTCTCTTTCTTCCTCACCACTTTTATCTCCCTCCAATCTCTCTTTCCCTCTATTCTTCCTCCTCTTGATTTATTCTTATTCCTCTTCCCCTTTCTCTTCTTCCTCCGCCTCCTCCTTCTCTTCCTTCCTTCCTTGCTGCTGCTCCTAAAATTCTCTAACAACCGCTCCCCCTCCCTTACTATTTTACCTCAGCCTCCTCTTTTTATCCTTCAACTCCTCCTTCTCCAAGTTCCCTCGCTTGCTCCTGTCGCTATTTCCTCTCGTACTTTTATCTACAACTACATTGTGTCCCCCATGTGGCGGGGGGAGACACAATCTGGCCGCACTATGGGGTGGTACTAGCACTCTGCGGCCAGGCTGAGTTAGGAAGAATTCTGCCACAGTTTTCCCTGCGTGTCGTAAAAGGCAAATAAAAGGGACGGGGTGAGGGGACTAGGGACCTCCTCCTCTGTTTTTTTTTTTTTTTTTTTTTTTTAGTTCCAACAATGAGACAGTGAATAGAAAGGGATGGGGGATTGAGTTACCCCCGTGCCCTGAAGATTGGGTCTATGAATGTGCGTAGATGTAGTACGATTGAGGCTAAAAGGGAGGAGATTGGGAGAATGTTTGTGAGAAAAAAGTTGGATGTGTTAAGTTTGAGTGAAACAAAGATGAAAGGGAAAGGAGAGTCTAAGTCTGGAAGTGTGAATGGAAGATTGTCAGGTGTTGATAGAGGAAGGGCGGGAGAAGGTGTGGCCTTGTCAGTGAACCCGGAAGTGCAGCAGTGTGTGATTGAATGGAAGGAGGTGTCATTGAGACTGATATGGGTGACAGCGAAATTTAAAGGTGAGTTGTGGGTATTTGTGAGTGTATATGGGCCTAGTAGCGAAAAGGATGAAGAAGAGAGGGAGTTTTTCTGGAATTATGCTGATGAGTGTCTGCAGAGTTTTGGAGCAAATGTGAATGTGGTAATGATGCGAGATCTGAATGTTAGAGTGGGAAATGTAGCAGTTGAAAGTGTGGTTGGTATGCATGGTTGGCCTGGAAGAAATGAAAATGGGGAACGAACTATAGAGATGTGTGTTGAGTGAGCGATGGTGATTGGAAATACCTTATTTGAGAAGAAAGATATTTATAAGTATACATGGATGAGACAGGAGGGTGGAAGGGTTGTTGATAGAGTATTAATGGACTGTGTGGTTGTGGCCAGGAATGTAATAGGAAGATTGTTGGATGTGAGAGTTTTGAGAGGGGAAGGTGGAGGTATATCTGACCACTACCTGGTGGAGGGAAAGTTGAGAGTAGGTAAGAGACGGCTGAGAGCTAGGAGAGTTAGGTGTGGCAGGGAGGTTTTGAAAGTGAGTTGAGTTGGAGAAAAGAGTTTCAGGTGAAATTGAAAGATGAGTGGAATGAAGTGAAAGATCGGGAGAATGACAGTGTGGAGGAGGAATGGCAGTTGTTTAAGAGTGCTGTGGTGGGGTATGCGTAAGAGGTGTGTGGTGTGAGACAAGTGGGTAGTGGTGTAAGAAAGGGAAGTGAATGGTGGTGCGAGGAAGTAAGTATGGCTGTGGCTGAGAAGAGTCGCGCATATGAACTGTGGCTGCAGAGGAAGGATGAGGTGTCATATGAGAGGTATAAGGAAAAGAGGAATAGGGCGAGAAGAGCTGTGCATGCTACTGGCAGCAGATGAGAGGTGGAGCAGGCGGTTGACTGAGAATTTTCATTAGAATAAGATGTTTTGAAAGAAGGTGAAAAAGGTGCGAAAGGGAGAGTCTGGGGGGGAAGAGCGAGTAAAAGCAGATGATGGAAGGATGTTAACTGAGGTGGATGCAGTAAGGAAGAGATGGGCGGAGTATTATGAAAGATTCTTAAACGTAGAGGAGGAAAGGGAGGCTGAGACTGTGGCAGATGGTAGGTTGCAAGAAATAAATGTGTTGGGAGAGATGATTGACTCTTTAATCACGATGGAGGAAGTGCAGGAGGCAGAAAAGGAGATGAAAACAGGGAAAGTTGCAGGTATGGATGGGTGTGCTGTGGAATGCCTGAAAGGTAGTATAGCGACCACTGTTAAGTGGTTAGTAAGACTGTTGAATGTGTAATTTGTGAGAGATATGATGCCAATTGACTGGGCAGTGCTTGTGTGGTCCTGTTGTATAAAGATATGGGTGACAAGTATGAATGTGCTAGCTTTAGGGGTATAAGTCTGTTGAGTGTTGTAGGTAAGGTGTATGGTAGTGTTAATTATGAGAGTTAGAGAGGGTACAGAGGGAGTGATTGGTGATGAGCAGTTTGGCTTTAGGAGAGGTAGGGAATGCGTGGATCAGGTGTTTGCCGTGAGATAGGTATGTGAAAAGTATTTAGTGAAAGGTAAGGATGTGTTTTGGGCGTTCATGGATTTAGAGAAAGCATTTGATAGAACTGATAAGAAGGCTTTGTGGACTGTTTTAAGATTGTATGGACTTGATGGTAGGTTGCTAAAACGAGTGATATAAGTAAAGCGTGTGTTATAGTGGGAAATACTGTGAGTGATTGGTTTCCCTTGAGAGTGGGACTGCAGCAGGGATGCGTGATGTCGCCTTGGTTGTTTAATATATACAGTATATGGATGGTGTTGTAGGGGAGGTGTATAGAAGAATGTTAGGTGAAGGTTTGAGTCTGGTGAGTGCTGATGGTAGACAGTGTAATCTGAATCAGCTGCTGTTTGCAGATGATATTACACTGGTGGCTGACTCAGAGGAGAGACTGGGACAGTTGGTAGAGAAGTCTGGAAGGGTGTGTGAAAGGAGGAAATTGAAAGTAAATGAGAATAAAAATAAAGTGATGAAGTGTATGAGGTTGGTAGACGGTAGAGGGATGAATATAGTTTTGAATCGTGAGTTGCTTAAAGAGGTAGAGTGTTTTAAGTATTTAGAGTCACATGTTGCTGTGGATGGAAGAATGGATGCAGAAGTGATGTTTAGAATGAATGAAGTAGGAAAGGTGCTGGGAGGAATGAAGAAAGTGTTTAGATTCATTCACTTAGAGTGGATGCAAAGAGAAGGCTGTATAAGGGTGTTGTGGTACCGACTGTGTTATATGGGGATGAAACATGGAATATGGGTGTAGCAGAGTGGAAAAGTTTGAATGTAATGGAGATGAGGTGTTTGAGGAATATGTGTGGAGTGATACGAATGGATCGAGAGAGAAATGATGAAGTGCGAAGGAGAACTGTAGTTGTTCGGGAGATGGCTGATCGAGCTGAACTGAGGGTGTTGTGATGGTTTGGGAATATGGAGAGAATGGATGATGAGCGATTGGTGAAAAAGATAACTGAATCGGATGTGAGAGATGTAAGGCTGAGAGAAAGACCACGAATAGGATGGATGGAAAGTGTGAAGAGAGTGTTGGATACGAGAGGGATGTCTGTTGAGCAGGGAAGAGTGGCTGTGCATGATAGAAATGATTGGAGAGAAATTGTAAATGAATAAACGATGACGCAGACCTGAGAAGATATTCTCCCGCAGTTGGTCTTATCAGCTGATCAGGTCCCGTGCGGGTAAGGGGATGGGTCCATTACGGTGTGGCAGGGGTAAAACAGCTCTACTGTCGGGCCCTACTGCGGATGTCACTGATTGCACTGTACAGTTGACCCTCGTGCGGTGTGGTGCGTTGAGGATCTGTCCCTTCTTCCCTTGAGGCTGAGATGCGGATGAATGTGTTTGTGTGGATGTGTAAAATGGGAGTGTGTCGTCCTGTCTCGGCTACCTTCCTTTCTTGGGGGAAACACCCTAGATATATAGATATTTTCCCTTCTTGTTCTCTTTACGCCCCGCCCTATTCTTCTTGCTTACCTTGCTTTGCATTCTGCTTTCTCGCATGATTCGGTGTTACCTTTATTCCTTCATATACATTCTGTTTGTCTGTCTATCTGTCTGTCTGTCTCTGTCTGTCTGTCTCTGTCTGTCTGTCTGTGTGTCTGTCTGTCTGTCTCTTTCTCTCTCTCTCTCCGCCGTATTTTCACACACCCGAATGTCTACCGCTGTTGCTTCCCTGCATTCTTCCTCTCTGTGTTCCCTTCTTCGTGTATTCCTATCCTCTACATCTTTCCTCCTCCCTTTCCTTTCCCATTACCTGCTCCCCTTCGGCGCATTGCAGGGAGAGAATGAGAGTGAGGAACGTTAAAACGAGAGGGTGGGAGCAAGTGAGTTACTGGAAGTGTAGCGGGGAGTTTTTGAGAGAGAGAGAGAGAGAGAGAGAGAGAGAGAGAGAGAGAGAGAGAGAGCTACGTAAGATACAGAAGCACCTCTAAATTTTTAAGTACTGTTGTTAAGTACGACTGAAATAAGCTCATAACCAGAAGAACAGAGACGAGTACGTTTTAGATATTCATGTTTTTTTTATTATTATTTAAAACACATAGCTTAGTAAAAGTCCTATAATACCCCCCCCCCCTTTATAGCTATTATTAGGATAACACACAAACTGGCAAGTGGTTAATGAAGGCTATATGTATCCGCTACAGATCGAGAAGGCTGTAGTAAGCTGAATATTATGGTATGGAGAAAAGTAGAATCTAAATAATAAAAAAACTAAAGTCAGGTGTGTAAGTCAGTGTCTGACTGTGCGTTTGTTCTTTTCTTTTATAACAGGGGTAAGAGATTCTGACCAATTCTTTCTGCATTAGGCCGGGGTAAGTCCAGGGAGTGTAAGAAAAAAAAATGGCGATCGCGCGTGTTGCGACTGCGCAAAATTGTCATCAATCGTGACACGAGACAATGAGTCTCAGTGCGTTTGTTCGTGTTTTTTACGAGAACAGTAATATATATCGACTTAATTATTTTTCCATTAGGTAGGAATAAAACCAGGAAGTGTCAGAAAAATTCCAAACAAAAATTTTGGTGGGAAATTGTTGGAATACGAGACACGTAAAACATGCGAAAATAATTTGTTCGACTTTTTGGTCAGATTTGGTCAATGTCGGCTCAAAAACCGAATGAAAACAAAAGTAACTGTATCTAGAAGCATTTTGTGATGGAAAGGCTATTGGTTTGTCCCGCAAATTTTTGCTGGGCAAGCACTAGTAAAATATAACAGATATCAGTATAAGTAGGCGATTAAAAGTAAATAATTAATAAAATCTGAAATTAGCATCAAATCGTAAACATATTTTGAACATTAAATTACAATATACAACTATCAAAAGTCACAAAGTACAAACAATAAAAACATTATAACAACGAACCAACGATGAAACCACATCATGCTACTAACATTCAAACCACAACATAAAACATCATTAACCCTTTTGACGCAGTGACGTCTTTTTATATCTTCCCTCCCAGTCATTTTACTTGACTTGAATGATGATATATATATTGTAGTGAAGGCATTACTGAAGAGTGCATGAAATATTTTTGTTTAAAGAAAAAATCTCAAACTGATTAAAATAATATGGAAATGACAAAATTGTCGTGGTATTAAAGGGGCTGAAACCAAAAATTAATAAAAGAATACAACCACAGCATCCAATATATATATATATATATATATATATATATATATATATATATATATATATATATATATATATATATAAACAGTAATATAAATAACAGCCACCAACTCCTTCCACGGAGTGTGTAGCTGGTGTAAAATGAGTTTATGGTAATGTTTCTTGCGGTAATTTTACCCACCTAACCTGCTCCACGTTTTCAATAACTGTGGGAGTGTGAAGGTTTGCTGGAAGGTCGTAGCCTGTATTTAAGTGGGTCTTAAGTGTGAGTGTAGTAGAATGAGTCCCTGAGAGAAAGAGAGAGAGAGAGAGAGAGGATTTGTGTGTGTGTGTGTGTGAGTGTGTGTGCGAGCGTGCGCGCGCGAAAAGTAAAGGGAACACGATGTTCTTGAGTGTGGGAAAGAGAGAAGTGTCAACAACGATTTTGCGGCGAGAAACTTAGAGTGGGACAGTGAAGGGAAAATATGTGATGGAAGATTCAAGAAGGGAACGAGCAAGGATGGAGAGAGGATGATATTGAAAGTTTGAAAGACTGAGGCCGAGTGTTAGACTGAGTGGGTGAGTGTGAAACAGTATGAGAGTGAGATTGACTATGAAACAATATGAGTGTAAAATATTGTGCATGAGAGAGTAGAATGTGAGACAGTGTTAGAGTAAGAGCAAATGTGAAAGAATGTGAATGAGACAGATGAGAAGTAGTGTGGAAAAGTGAGATGGGATGTGAGACTGTGAGAATGAGAACTAATGTGACACTGAAAGAGTGAGATGGAGAGTGAGATGGTGTGAAGGAATGATAGGGAGTGTTATTGTGTGAGTGAGCGAGAGGGTTTGTGATAGTCTGAATGAATGAAAGGAATGTAGTAGTGTGAAAAAGTTAGAGGGAAAATGGCCGTCGGAATAACAGGAAGCAAATGATGTGAGTAAAAGAGATGGTATGTGTGTGTGATAATGTTTGTCACTAAATATGCTGTGTGCTCGAGTGAAAATAGTGTTAAATAGAAAACTGAATGTGATAAGTGCGAAAATAACTAAGAAATATGATCGCATGGAGAGGAACATTGACATTATTTGCCGAAAATAAGCAACGATTATGACGAAATATGGGAGAGCGAGTGACCTGGCGTTGAAGGGAGATGCTGTAAAAGTAAATTACTGTAAAAATGTACCGTGTGAGGTTTGTGGCTAAAGTAAAAGGAGCAGTTCTGATCAACTGTGTGAGTGGAACTTAGGGACGGAGGCTGGACAATGCGAAATTTAGCTGCTGTGAAATTTTCACAGACAGTCTTTTGCACACGCGTTAAAACGACGGAAAAGAAGGCAAGAGCCATGCAAAAATTAATCTGCCAAATATTAAAGGAGAAAGCAAAGAACAACTATAGTAAATTTCGTGAACGAAGACAGCCGAACCCAATGAAAATAAATATGCTCGAAAATGAGAAACGAAAAAAAACCAAATTTGCTCATCAGAGACCTGAATAAACGAAAAACAACGTGAAAAATAAAGCAGTGGAAGATGAATGTGGAATTCTCGTTGAACGTGAAGAGTAAAAAGTAACAAAAGGAACCAAGAGCTAGCTTAACATTTTATAAAGCTGCATCCGAGTATGTTGTAAGTGTAAATGCAATGAAACAAGTGGCATATGAGTGAAAATGACAAGAAGTTAGAGAAATATAAGAAAAAGACGCCTCAATGCTGTACAGTCGCGGCACATAGCCCTTGACCAGGGTGAAAGGGAAAGTCAATGCCACTACAGGGCTGCAATGCGTCGAACACGTTCCCTTACACCCTCTCCCTCCTTCCCCCATCACCCCTTGCAGGGGGTGTAAGGGAAAGTGTTCCGACACACTGCAGCCCTGTGGTGGCACTGACTTTCCCTTACACCCTGGTCAAGCACTATGTGCCGCGACTGTACGAGGTTCTGGATGACGTTGAGGAAAGTGATTAAACGAGATTGCGAATAAACGAGGGAGTAGTAACTCGGCGTGTGATATATATATATATATATATATATATATATATATATATATATATATATATATATATATATATATAGTTTGTGTGAGGAGCCGGTAAATGACAGTGAAGACTATATAAATAAATGAAAAACTGACGAAATTTATATATACGAAAGAAGGAAAATTATGAAAATGATGTAAGTGAAGCTGATAATGGTGAAAGATGAATGTGAAAATGTAACTGAAAATTATATATATAAGTAAAAGGGCGAAAACGATACATAAGTTATATATGGGGAAGAGGAAATCTCTTGAAAATAAAAATGATCACTTAATAACAGTGATAACCAAGAAAATGAAGCTTTTGAAAGTAACATCATTGAAAGTGAAAACGATCAGCGAGTGATATAAGTGCAATACTGAACATGAAAGAGAATGATAGCCTTTAAATGTAGGAGAGCAAGTCACGAAACTGATAATTAAATCAAGTGAAACAGAGAGATGTGATGCGGAAATAATGAAAGCGAGTGTAATTAACAAAAATAAAAGAAAACGATGGTCGTGACAATAACATAAGAGAAAGAAAACTTTGATACAAGTGTGAGAGTGTTTAAAATGATGTACCTCACAGAAGGAAATAATGAAGAAAAGTGTATAACTGAATTATAATGAAGTTGAAAACCGAAGATGTTAATTTAAGTGTGACACCTCTGAGAAGGAAATTGATGATATTGAAAGTGGTGTGTGAAGAACCGAAAAAAGGAAAAATGTGAGAAGTCTGCGAAAAAAGGAAAAATGTGAGAAGCAAAAATTATTAAACTAAGAATAACACGTATGAAAGTAACAGACTTGACTGAGGAGTGAAAAAGAGTATCAAGCATTAACCTAGGTGTAAATAAAAATAAGGGTGACTAAAATAGTAGGCGAGTGTGACAATAGTGGAAAAAAGAGATGAAAGTGAGCAAAAGTGTGAAAGTGAGAAAGAGGGAGGGATGGAGGGAAGGAGTGTATGAATGGGTTACAGACCTCGTAAAGAGAACGTGCGAGATAGAATGGGAGTTCAATTGTCTTTTAAAGAGACAAAAGTTCAAGTTCCCCCTTCTCTCTCTCTCTCTCTCTCTCTCTCTCTCTCTCTCTCTCTCTCTCTCTCTCTCTCATTTAGTTTAGAAGTGAGGAATAACAGCGAGAAAATATTCGTGTTAAACGACAGGTTGAAAGGTTGGGCATGTCAGGCCAGAACAGTGAGCGCTAAAGCAGTGTATGTTGAGGAAGTGGAAGAGGAAATGTGATGCAAGGCACGAAACTTAAAAACTAGGCTAATTAATGCTTGGACCAGGCAGGATAACACTGATGGCTTCCAGCTAGACATGGAAGGGTGCATGGCTAAGGTATGTAACACTGTAACGATTAGAAACAGGTTTCAGTTGCTAAAAGATGAGGTGCAAGATGAGCCAAGCGTCTTACTTGTCGTAGATTTGTTGATTAGGCATCGGGAGAATGACTTTGTGTGAATGATTAAAGAGGAAGACTTTTGTTCTCCTGGATGGAGGATACAGGACGTAGCTGATTGATGAGTTGTTCAGCAACACCTCAGAGGACTCGGTCTTTGTTGTCACCGGCAAAATGTCTTACGTAATCACAGACAGTGCAGCAAACATGATTAAATATTTTTACCTTAGCTGAACCCAAGGTCTGCAAACAAGAATATCATATTCTACAGGTTGGTAGGTCTGATAGTAGTTTAGAGAACGACTCCAAATCCGATGGTGAATCTCTAGATGTACGAAACGCATCAAACGACGCACATCGACCCCGACAAATTCATCGAACACTTTCAGCAACAACTCTCCCAGCCCAACTTCCTCTCCTTGTTCTCCAGCCACATCACCCATCATTCATAATATCCTACCGCCCAGCAACTGCTACCCCTTCGTCATCTGCTTCTCACTGGCGGGCCTCACATCATAGGCCCCCTCCCACACTGTTTCACAGGTGGGATTATCTAGCAACAACAACAACGTGTTCAGATCCCTTACTGAACATGACCCTTGTATTTCACACACTCTTCAGCTAGTTGTAAAAGATGGACTGATGGAAACTGGATCACTGAAATTGGTTGTATCAAATGTGTCTGCTGTAGCAGTGAATGTCAGAAAATCTACTCATGCAACTGATTTACTAGAGTGAGAGGTCAGACATCAGACAGCAACACCAACACGATAGAATTCTGAATTTTATATGATTAAGTCCTTACTGAATATTCCTGAAGTAAAGCTGGGCAAACCAGAGACTACTGTACCTAGTCTTACGTATCACAATCGGTCTGTGCTTAATGAAATAGTAACCGTCATGGCACATTTTGCTGAAACAACAAATTTCACACAATGTCAGAACATTGTCACATCAGTTCTGGCACCAACCCTGTTCCTGGTTCATATTAATGATCTCTTATCTGCCACCCACAATCCCATCCATTCATATGCAGACGACTCAACTCTTCATAGTTCATTCACACTCAGACACCCATTAACAAAGTCTGATATCTCCAGCTCTCAACTCAGTACAGCCATCTCCATAAATCAAGACATCTACGATCAGTGAATTGGGACAAAACAACCTTCTCTCATTTAATGCTAGTAAAACTAAATATATACAGTTTACTAATAGGTATTGCCAGATTCATATATTACCGTCAATGCTACAAATATTCCAGTCTCCAAAAGTATTGAAATTCTCACTTAACAATGTCCTCAGCTGGACCCTTCATGTCAGATCACTCGCTAAAACCGCCTCAAAGAAACTTGGATTATCGTACAGAGTCCATAACTTCTTCACTGACGAGCAGTTAGCTATAATTTATAAGAGTCATATGCCCTCTCAGCTTGAATACTGCTCACCCTTGTGGACTGGATGTGGAGAGGTTGCATTAAAACAACAAAACAAAATTCAAAACAAAACTGGTAGAATTATTAATAATCCTGCTATTACTAATAAACTACTTCCCCTACAAGTAAGAAGAAATGTTGCCTCCCTTGCATCATTTTACAGATATTTTTATTGCAAATGCTCAGACGAAGTTGCGTCCATGATGCCACCTCCCCATGCCTTCCCTTTCCTACACGGGCATCTGGTAACGCTCATGACTGGAATGTCACTCAGCCATATTGCAGAACTTCTGCTGATCAGAATTCTTTCATTCCCCGAACTGCATCTCTCTGGAACTCGCTTCCCCAGAATTATTTCCCTCAAAACTTCAGCCTACAGCTGTTCAATAACTGTTACAGATATTTTATGAACAGAGGACACCAGCAATCTGGTGTATGGATTAGTTTTTTTTAATCGTTTGTTTTTCCTTCCTCTGTTCTGTTATTTAAAAAAAAAAAAAAAAAATCTATCTTTGTTATACCATGCGTCCTAAGGCTGAAATCAGGTACAACAGTCATCTTGAACAGAAACTTAAACGATCAGCCCAAACTCAACTCACCCCTTATAACTAGCGTTTTGTCTTCAGTTTAGCTGCTGCCTTAGACCCCGGGTTGAAACTTAATTGTAGCATGAATAATGCAGATATATACGTTAGTTGTGACACGCAGGCTGTTAGCTCAAAAGACTGGAAAGCTGCTGTCACATCTTCTCTGTGTAAGGTTTTTGAAACTGTAATTAATAAACACATAGTTAAACATCTTGAATCCAACAACTTAATTAGTGATAGACAATATGGTTTTCGCCACGAAAGATCCACCATTGACATACTCAATCTCCTGACTCATACCATCCATCAATCAGTTGACCTACATGGTGAAACTCATGCAGTAGCCCTGGATATTTCTAGAGCTTTTGACAGAGTCTGGCACCGTTCCCTGTTGTCCAAACTCCCTTGCTATGGACTAAACTCTTTTGTTCCTTTGATTTCCTCATATCTCAGCAATAGAAAAATAAGAGTAAAAGTAGATGATGTATATTCCACTTTCCACTCAGTTAACGCCGGCATGCCGCAGGGATCAGTTCTGGCACCAACCCTGTTCCTCGTTCATATTAATGATCTCTTATCTGTCACCCACAATCCCACCCATTCATATGCAGATGACTCAACACTTCATAGTTCATTCACATTCAGACATCCATTTACAAAGTCCAATATCTCTAACTCTCACCTCAGTACAGCCATCTCTTTAAATCAAGACTTATCCACGATCAGAGAATGGGGACAAAACAACCTTGTCTCATTTAATGCTAGTAAAACTAAATATATGCAATTTATTAATAGGCAGTTATTGCCAGAATCGCATATTACCTTCAATGCTACAAATATCCCCATTTCCGAAAGTATTGAAATTCTTGGCGTCTCGCTTAACAATGCCCTCAGCTGGACCTCTCATGTTAGATCACTTGCTAAAACCGCCTCAAAGAAACTTGGATTATTGTACAGAGTCCGTAACTTCTTCATTGACGAGCAGTTAGTTATAATTTATAAGAGTCATGTGCGCTCTCAGCTTGAATGCTGCTCACCCTTGTGGAGCGGATGTGGAGAGGTTGCATTAAAACAAGTAGACAAGATTCAGAACAAAGCTGTTAGAATTATTAATAACCCTGCTATTACTAATAAACTACCTCCCCTACAAGTAAGAAGGAATGTTGCCTCCCTTGCGTTATTTTACAGATATTTCTACAGCAAATGCTCAGACGAAGCTGCGTCCATGATGCCACCTCCCCATGCCTTCCCTCGTGCTACACGGGCATCTGGCAGTGCTCATGACTGGAATGTCACTCACCCATACTGCGGAACTTCTACCTGCCAGAATTCTTTCATCTCTCTGGAACTCGCTTCCCAAGAGTTGTTTCCCTCCAAACTTCAACCTACTGCTGTTCAAGTCTAACTGTTACAGATATTTTATGAACAAAGGACACCAGTAATCTGGTGCATGGATTTTTTTTTTTATTCATTTGTTTTTCCTTCCTCTGTTCTGTTATTAAAAAAAAAAAAAAGTACTACGTCTGACAGTAATTTCACAAAAAGAAAAAGACATCCATCCTTCCCCAGCCGCAGGCAAAAAAAAAAAAAAAAAAAAAAAAAATACAACACCCTTTACATTTATGGCCACAACTAGTCAGCCAGTTTTGCCCACTTCATCACCTAAGGAAGCAGAAATGAAAAACTATTTAGAGCCCCAGTGCCTCGGAAGACAACCCACTGCAATTATGGAAAGCTCATAATGCCAAATAACTATGAGGAATAGCCATGTGCTATGAATGTGTTCTAGCGTCCCTCCTTTGCTCCAGTACTGGAGGGAAGATAATGCAATAGTGAATGTTGTATGCTCAGCAATAAGATATGAGATGCTAATGTTCATTAAGAATAACAGTCATTTGTTGGAGGCACAATATTATCAGTATGCTTTGTGGATGGTGAAGTAATTATATTGTGTAAAGTTATAATTATATACAAAAACAATACTGTAAGTTAAGTTACTTTATCAGTAGCTTGTATGTTTCATGCATTACGTAAATCTATAAAAAAAATCTATTTCGATTGCCTTCTGTTAGTTTTTCTTTGCCACTTTCCCATGTACTTTGAAATAGCTGCACAATATAAACCATGTTACTTCTCATAAAACTGGCGTTGAAAAAAAAAAAAATCGTATAGCTTGCTCCTGTTCCAACTAAAGTATTCTGATTATACATACGTACTTTTTCATTCCCTAACTCATGGTAACAAGGCAAGATCCTCCCAATTCCAAAAGGAGAGTAAGTTCTTCACATCCCTAATACGAAACACTGACTCCCAAGTACTGACTATACAAAATCCCTAATACCAAGCAACCTCACTACCCGACACCAAACATCTCGACTCTAACAATATTGGCCCCAAATGATGAACACCCTGTCATGGAACACCTCAGCTTTTACCATACTGATTTCCTGCTACTGATCACCCTGATTCAGTGTTACTACTCAGCGAGTACCATCCATATTGACTACCTATTGCACTGGTTTTCAGACTGGGAGCCATGACCCCCAAAGTGGGCCACAGAAGGATTTTGGGGGGTCATGGCGGGCTAGTGTAAGTAGTAAGTCAGTGTGCGTTTACCTTACACTCGGGTAAGATGACCGTGAGTTTAAGCTTGTAGCCCTGCTTCCTCTCGCTCCAGCATATACTTGCTACGTTTCGACACTGCTGGGCCAATGAGCAGGCAAGAAAAAATGTCTAAGTGGCAACACTTCGTATGCAATATGCAGGAGTCAACTTGTTGATGAGAAAATCATATATGAAGTCCTATTCGCGTCTCTAAAAGGAATTCTTCTAGCAGACTTAGGACTGTGTGCAGGGGGCAAGTGTGTCTCCCTGTTGTAATCTCCCTCTTGGCCACAACCCAAGTTAGTGCCCACAGAGTTAAGTTTGTGAGACATATCCACTGCTTTCTTTACATTACTGTAGTGTTACTTGCAAGATATTTAATTAATATTAGTTTGGTAAAATTGACTTGTATTTTTTTTCTATCTATCTATCTACCTACCTACAGATTTATTTATATATAGATATAGCTTTGTAGTTTATGTATTCCTCCAGTCTGCCTTCCCAGCTCACTGGTGGTCTCCCTGTCACATCACTGCCTTTGATATTGCTCACATTTTCTCTCTGTAATCTCATTTTTGTTCATTATCTCATTAATCCATTTTTGTTATTATCACTGGCCACTTGCACCAATAAAAATAATGCAGAACAGATTTAAAATATGAAGTTCATCTAATTCACTTCCATCAAATGATCTAAATTAAAATCAATGTTAAACAAGAAACGGTGCCAAGGCACAGCAAACTTTTCCCCGGCAGTAACTTTAGTGCTGACGTATAAACACAACAGGGTATCTAGTCAAAGATGTCATACGTCAAATTTAGAGTAAATCGGGTGAAAATTGACGATTTTATGCTCTCTTGAAATTTTAGGCCCAACCCAACTGACATTGACCCTCCTACCGCTAACTGGGGATTGACCCCCCTGATGTAAGGAGGCATGTTATGGGATACAAATTTGAAAGATGCACCTTAGGCTTTTGGTTTCATGTCGATATGACGGATTTGAAAAGAGTTATGGTGATTTTTTTTTTTTTTTTACATTTTTGGGGCCTACAGCCTGGGCCATGGCCGAAATGGCCCCAGACTTAACCAAGTGATCAGAAGGTCATAGCCCATCATCCCTGTAATTTTAGTCACAATCGCAGCAGTAGTTTTTGCGTAAAGCTGTTTAGGCAGACAGCCAAAGAAACAGACAAACCAAATGAAATCAATACTCTTCCCTGAGTCCCTCCGGGAAGGGAACGGGTAAAAAAAAAAATCAATGTGTTACGATGAATTTAAATCAAACAGCTTTCACCAAAGCCAGTTCTAAAGCAGATATCTGCAACTCTAAATTGAAATTAATGACAATATGAAATTTTAATGCAGGGTAGAACCGGCTTCAGCTTAAAAACATCACTTTGTTTTTGTTTCTTTCTTATTGTCGCCTGTCTTTAGAAGACTGAGCGATAATGTTTTTGCCTGCCTCTGTGTGTGTGTGTGTGTGTGTGTGTGTGTGTGTGTGTGTGTGTGTGTGTGTGTGTGTGTGTGTATCTGTTCCCATTATATCTCATAAACGACTTGAGCTATCAACATGAAACTTTCAGGGAATGAAGATATGGCCAAAATCTTGGACGGGTTAACAATGAGCACTTGCGGTCAAGGCCAAGGTCATCAAAATGGCTGCCAAAGTTCAATTAGTTTTTATTGCCCGCCTTCTGCACCATTATATCTTATAAACGGCTTGAGCTATAAACATGGACCCTTCCGGATATCAAGATATGGCCAAAATCTTGGACGAGTCCCAAAATGGGCACTCGGGGTCAAGGTTAAGGTCACCAAAATGGCTGCCAAATGTCAACTAGTTTTTTATTGCCCACCCTTAGCAACATTGTCTCACGAGCGGCTTGAGCTATCAACATGAAACCTGCAGGGTATCAAGATATGGCCAAAATCTTGGAGGGTTCGATAATGGGTCCTGGCGGTCAAGGTCACCCAAATGGCTGCCAGAAGCCAACTAGTTTTTATCGCCCGCTGTTAATATCGTTGTATCTCATGAACGGCTTGAGCTATCAACATGAAGCCTTCAGGGTATCAAGATATACAGGTAGTCTAAATCTTGGCCTTGGCCAACACTATGTTCTGGCGGGCGATTAGCATCGGCTCCCGAATGATTTTCTTTCATAAAATAAATATTGATGTTTTTGGATGATGACACATTCACATGTGGTATCGTATGTTACTTTTGTCATCTTTATTTTCTTTCATCAAGATTTACTGTTTACTGTCAATATTTGTGACAGTGTGAAAATTATACGGTAATTAAATATGATTATTCAAAGTGCAATGCTGCCTTTAGCAGTTTCGCGCAATATTTCACATTGTTTTCAACAGTGTAACCATTATTTTAAAAAATATTTGCTTAAGCAAAGGCGACGACGGAACCCGGCTACCACAAGCGGAGAATTCAGAGAATTTAATAGTTTCTATGATGCCAGACTAATTTGACTTCGATTGCGCTAGTGGTAACATCTACATTATTACGTCGAAAGCTTCTATAATGAAACTTACTATAACATATTGGAAAAAAAAAATGATCACAATGAATGCAGTTTTTTTTGCAAAAAAGTCAAATACTGAAAACCAATGACTTCATGCGGATTAAAATTGAATTCACTTGCGTGTACCTAAAACAAAATCATGCTTGTTTGGTGAATGTCGTTTGATGCTGGTAATTTTTTCTTTTCAACAGTGATTTTAAATCAGTGTTGTGAATTAATTCACTCTGGTGCAAGTGGCCACAAAATTTTAAACTCTATCATCCATCACTTTCTATTTGATTGGCTTTTTTTAATATAGATTTTTGATCGCTGCCAATGCTGTTAGGAACGGAAGGACAATGATGAATACAGCAAATGCTGATTTACGTCTGTTCTGGCTGATAGCCTCGAGAAACCTCAGTATTTGGGGGAGGCGGTGGCTCAAACGGTAGAGAGGTGGCCTGCAGTCCTACCGGACCCAGGTTCAAATCCCATCTGGAGCAGGGAACAGTTTAAGGATATGAATTTCACGAAATCAGACTTTACTGCTCTTCCAGAGGACCCGCCGACATGTCGTAAAAATACCCCCGCTGATACAAATGCACCAGTCCTGTATGAGACAGCCCTGGCATGTATTCGGTGTGGACAGTGGGTGTTGGCGCCGAGGTGGTTGCATGTAGAGAGGTGTGTGGTATGTAGAGGGATTACTGGGCCTTGGTAGCAGGCTGTGGAGTCGAACACATAAAAAAAAAATATAATGTGCTGTATTTCAAAGAGCTGGGGAATGATGGTGTGAGGCCTAGTATGCTGAAGCATCATCAGACGACAATCCACCCTCAGTATGCAGAGAAAGACCGCAGTTTCTTCAAGCACCATGAACGAAATTTGGGAAAACGGAGACTGGATGGTAGTGGTGCTTTCCAACAACAGAACTTAAGTTTAGTAGAGGCATTATATGAGGTTTTCCTTGAAACAGCAAGGAAGAAAAAGGCCAACACGTCTGGTGAAACATTAATTAAGCCATGTTCTGTAAAGATGGTCAAGCGGGTTGTCAGAAAGTCAAGTGCACATACGATTCAACAGATTTCCTTGTCATACGACACAATGAAACGGAGAATTAGTGAAATGTCAGATGATATCCTGGAACAAGTGATACAGGTGATTAAATTGTCTCCAACTGGTATGTTCTCAGTATAGTTGGTTGAGTCAACGGGTGTGAGTTCTTGTGCACAGCTACTAGTGTTCGTTAGGTACGTATTGATACGTGACTTCAAAGATGAATATCTGTTCCGCACACAGCTTGAAATTACCACAAAAACTGTAGATTCGACGTAAAAGCTGACTTTTTTCTTTACAACTAAAGGAATAGCCTGGGAAATTGCTGGGTAGTCTGTAACGATGAGGCTCTGACGATGCTGGAATCAAAATCATGGTTACAGAAGCATGTCAAGGAAGTGGCTCCGATTGCGAAAGTGATTCATTGTATGATCCATCGTTTTTCACTGGCATCAAAAACCCTCCCTGGTGCCCTTTGCATTGTGGGTCACGTGTTGCATACCTGGCCGACATTTTTGAGCAGCTACACAGACTGAATCTGAAGGTACAAGGCAAGGAAAGAATTGTAATTCACTTGTGAACTGTATGCGTGCATTTCTTGCTAAACGCCATAACTGGGAGTGGAAAGTGAGTGCAGAAAATTTTGCCATGTTTGAGTCTTTCAACTGTTCTTGATGACATAAAAGAGGATCACCTACTTGACCCATGACTCAAAAGTGAAATAATTCAGCACTTGAAATCCTTGGAAAGTAAGCTCAAAAAATACTTCCCAGAATCCCAGGAGGAGGAAGGGAAATTGGTGAGAAATCCTTTCTTTGCTACTCTTGATAATGCTGCCATTCCCGATGATGTTCAGGACGAATTCCATGACCTCAGAAATTATTCTGCTGCCAGTCTTTTATGAAGGAAAATCTGTGACTGTGTTCTGGTGCTCCATGTATCAGTCATTTCCAAAAGTTAGTAAAATTGCACTTACAGTCCTCTTGCCATTTTCCACATCATATTTATGTGAATCTGGTTTCCCCGCCCTTCTACACATAAAAAGTAATAGCCAAAACCGGTTCAATGTGGAGCCAGATATGAGATGTGCGTTATCAGTGATTCAATCTCGAATCAGTCGACTGACTGAAAGCAGTGTCATCCATCCAATTGATATGTAACAAAATATGCATTTTGACTGATAGCTGTAAGTATTAAAATGAATGGAGTGCAGCTAAACAGTTTTTTCATCATAAATTGTGAAAGGCTTGAGATAAAACTGAAGGGAACCCACGAGGATAAGATCGCGACAAGTGGGGAATGAAGTGAAAAAGTTTTATAATCACTGACTTATACCGACCCTGTTGCCCATTTGTGTAATTCCCAAGACTGTGACGGACTTCCGCCATGTGATCAAAGTACTGGAGGAGGAGCGTAGGGGAAGGTAGGGAGATCTCTAGGAGAAAGGACCGAGAGAGAGAATAAAAAAAGAAATATGGAGGAAAGGATGGATGAGAGGGAAGCATAGCATTAGCGAGGGAGAGGGGGAGGGGTGAAGGGAAAGAGGGATGGACAGAGGGGAGATATAGATGGAGCGAGTAGTATAAGAAAGCAGAAAAGGACGGAGGGATGGATGGTTAAACACAGAATTTGGGAGGACAGAGGGAGGACAGTGTAAAGAATTATAGAGGGAGGAAGGAGGGGAGAAGCATAGAAATAGGGAATGAGTTAAGGATATAGAAGAACAGAATTGTAGAGAAAGAGAAGAAATGAGGAATGTACAGAACGGAAGATAATGGAGAGGGAGAGAGAGAGAAAGGTGAGGAAGATGTGTTGGTAGAAGATACAGATATAGGTATATAGACATGTACAGTATATTGCGGTAGGTAGGATACATACATAAGTAGAGAGAGAGAGAGAGAGAGAGAGAGAGAGAAAGGTAAGGTGAGACCATGTATACAAGAGAAAGAGATATAGAAGAAAGGAATGACAGAGAGGGAGAGGAGACAGAATGAGAGAGGGAAAGAAAGGGAGAGAGGTGGGGAGGGAGACTAGATAAACGCAGACAGTACAGTAGACACAAAAACAGGGCAGAAGAGATGGATGGAGGAATAGAAGACGGCTTGTTTGTGTGTGTGTGTGTGTGAGCCGGGTGCTGTGGTGCTAGGACTGGCAGGCTTCAGGTTCGAAACGCAAATGAGCGACAGATTCAGTAATGTCACTGAGAGGGAGGGGGGATGACAAGTAGCAGGAAGAGAGAGAGAGAGAGAGAGAGAGAGAGAGAGAGAGAGAGAGAGAGAGAGAGAGAGAGAGAGAGAGATGAAACATGGTGTCTAATATAATTCTAGATGTGTGTGTGTGTGTGTGTGTGTGTGTGTGTGTCTGTGTGTGTGTGTGTGTGTGTGTGTGTGTCGCAACCGAAACTGGAAGAAAGAATTCGATGAAACTTGGCAGGATGATTGGGATTATTTCTACGAGCTAGACTTAGATATTTCATTTATCCCTGCTAAGGTTACAGGAGTGCGCTACCTTTCCCAGCAAAGACAGCTTCCCGGACGGGGGGGAAACTCTCGACCTCGCGGTCTCGAGTCCATCGCTCTACCTCTGAGCCACCCCGCTCCCCAAGCAGGATGATTGGAAATGTGTGCAATTTCATTTCGGGTGATATTCTCCAAGGGAGAGCTTTGACCTCTTGTATTTTCCTACATTGGTTTTACATTACACTGGAAGTATGGAGGGACATTACCATAGTGCTTCATTCGTATCCCAGGGAGCAAGTGCTTCGCTGTTCCTGGCATAAAACGTTGGGTTCCAACAAATAGATGAGCGGTTCAGAAGTGGCTCTCATTTGAGCTAGTGCTGCGTGGCCCTGTTGGGTCGGGAGGAGCTTGTCTAATATACTATGATCCTGTGTGTGTGTGTGTGTGTGTGTGTGTGTGTGTGTGTGTGTGTGTGTGTGTAGCGCAGCAGAAAACAGTAAATGGATTTCAATGAACTTGGCAGAATAGTTGCAAGGAATCAAAGATGAGCCGATTTCAGTTTCATGTTGACTTTAATTTTCTGAAAGGGTGTATTGACCCACACATAGTCCCACTGGTTTTACAGCTCAACAGCCTGATAGGGCCTTGAAGCACTTGGTTCTGCGTCGACGCATACATCATTGGTTTTGAGGAAAGTGAACCGTGGTCCAGAAACTCTTCCCATTTAAACAAATGTTGAGCGGCTTAATTGAACAACGACATGCTTGTTTCATACTATTTCTTTTCCCTCCCCCTCTTTTTCACCCTCTCTGTATCCCTTGTTGCCAACTTTCTGTGTGTCTGTCAAGCCAGCCATCCTCTCCCCTTCCTTTGTGTTTCCCTTATCTTTAGCTTCTCCTTCCCTCCTTCCTTACTTTCTTCATTCATTCTTTTCTCTTATTTCTTCCCTGTCCTTCCTTCATTTTATCCTCTTTTTCGGTCCTTTGTTTTTTCTTTCCTTCCCATATCGCTCTTATTGTCCGATTCTCCTTGCTCCCCCTTATGCTCTTCACTTGCTCCTATTTTTGTCTTTCAAGTTGATCTCTCCTTCCGTTCATTCCATTAATCGTTCTATCTTTCTAATAATTCACCCCTTCTCTCTGTCTGTCTGTCTGTCTGTCTGTCTCTCTCTCTCTCTCTCTCTCTCTCTCTCTCTCTCTCTCTCTCTCAGCCTTTGATCGAGTGACGAAGCTGCCAATATGAGGAAGTGTCAACAGAAAATTCCTCCCCCCCCCCTCCATCTTCGGAACTTAATCCTATCATTGCCAAGACTCAATTGTTATCACTTTAAAGCGGTGACCTTTAAGCACATTACGCTCCTGACGTTTTTCTCTCTTTCACTTTAATGTCGTTTTATTTAACTACTTCACTACCATGACGTTATTTTAGTTCCTTCACAACCATGACGCCTTTTTAACCCATTCACTAGGAGTACTTTTTTACCCATTCACCTCTTTGACTTATTTAGCGCTTTCGCTACCATGACGCCCCTTTAACCCCTTCGTTACCATGACGTCCTTGTAACCCTCTCACAACCATGACGTCTTTTTAACCCATTCACTACCATGACAATTTTTCAATCCATTCACTTCCATGACAACATTTTAATCCATTCATTTTCATTACATCTATTTAGCCCACTCGCTTCCATGACGTCTTTTTTACCACTTTACTTTGATGGCTTTTTCAAATGAGTCTACACTGAGTAACTATCTGCATGGTGCCTACCAATCTAGAATGCCAATTACTACGCTGTCTGGTGCCCTTATAACAAACACACTGATGTTATGTTATTTGGTGGCCTAAGGTGCTCCAGACTGAGATGGATAAGTCTAAAGGCCCGGATACATTTGCCCCCGAACATGTGATCGCCAGGAGGAAACAAGACTCAGGGGTCCATGACTCCATCCAACGTTCAGACTCGAATACTACAGCAGCTCTAACGCGGTGCTTCGTTTCATCTCGTCGATCACATGTTTCGAGCATATGTGGCCGCACACTAAAGGAGGTTTGTGTGTGTGTGTGTGTGTGTGTGTGTGTGTGTGTGTGTGTGTGTGTGTGTGTGTGTGTGTGTGTGTGTGTGTGTGTGTGTGTGCGTGCGTGCGTGCGTGCGTGGTGTGTGTGTGTGTGTGTGTGTGTGTGTGTGTGTGTGTGTGTGTGTGTGTGTGTGTGTGTGTGTGTGTGTGTGTGTGTGTGTGTGTGTTTAAGCCGTGTGCTGTGCTGCTAGGACTGGCGGTCATCAAGGTAAAAGCCCAAATAAGCCGTATTTTCAACAGTGTCATTGAGAAGAAGGGGAGATGACAGGCAAGAGACAGACAGACAGACAGAGAGACAGACGAAACATGGTATCTAATATGCTATAATTCTATGTGTGTGTGTGTGTGTGTGTGTGTGTGTGTGTGTGTGTGTGTGTGTGTGTGTAAGCCGTGTGACCCAAATGAACCACAGATTCAATAACATTACTTACGGGGCGGAGGGATGACAGGCAAGAAAGAAAGAGAGAGAGAGAGAGTCGATACATGGTGTCTAATATAATTGTGTGTGTGTGTGTGTGTGTGTGTGTGTGTGTGTGTGTGTGTGTGTGTGTGTGTGTGTGTGTGTGTGTGTGTGTGTTTGTCGCAGTCGAAACTGGAAAAGGGAATTCCATGACACTTGGTAAGATGGTTGGAAATGAGTCACAGATGGGCCAGTTTTAATTTCATTCCAAGTGATAATTTCTAAAAGGGTGGTTTGACCTCTAATGATTGTCCATATTGGTTGTACATTACTTTGGAAATGTGAAGGGTGACTTCAGTGGAATTTCTTGCGTTTCCCCAGGAGCAAATGCTTCGCTATTGCTCACATAAATCATTGGTTCCGAACAAAGCTACGTGCGGAGAAAGGGCTCTCATTTAATCAAGTAATGAACGGCCTAATCGGACCACTACGTGCTTCTTGCATCTTATCTCTTTATTCTCCCCCTCTTCTTCTTCCTCTCCGTAACTACTGTTGCCACCTTTCTGTCTGTTTTTCATTCCAGACATCTCTTTCTCTTCCTTTGCCTTCCTCTTATCTTTCTTCTCATTCCTTCCTTGCTTACTTCATTTAATCTTTTCTCTTTCCATCCTTCCTTATATCCTTTTTTCCCTCCATTTCTTCTTTCTCTTCTTTCTAAATTGCTGTTATTGTCCCATTCTTCTTCCTCCATCCAATGCTCTTCACATGTTCCTGTTTTTGTCTTTCAATTTCATTTCTCCCTCTATTAAGTCCATTAATCGTTTTCTCTCTCTCTCTCTCTCTCTCTCTCTCTCTCTCTCTCTCTCTCTCTCTCTCTCTCTCCCTCTCTCTCTCTCTACGCCTTTGATCGAGTGGCAAAGCTACCAATATGAGGAAGTGTCAACAGAAAATTCCCTCCATCTTCGGAATTTCGGTTATTGAACTTAACCTCTTTACTACCACGGCGCCACTGTTACCACTCTTTAAGCACATTACTCCCTTGACGTCTTTTTATCTCCTTCATAACAATGATGGTATTTTAACTCCGCAACCATGACATTTTTTGGCCAATTCACTATGATACCATTTTAACCTTTTCACTACGATGATTTGTTTAACCCCTTCACTCCCATGACGTGTCTTTAACCCCCTGACTACCATGACGTCTTTTTAACCATCCACTATCATGACGTTTTCTTATCCATCCACCACCATGACATCTTTTTAACTCATCCAGTATCATGACGTCTTTTTATCCCCGTCACAATGATGACGTCTTTCTAACCCATTCATTATCTTGACTACTTTTTAACCCATTCACTACCATGACGTCATTTTAGCCCATTTACTACGATGACCTTTTTGAGTCAACAGCAGCTTGATGGTGCCTTGTGAACCAGACAGCCATTTACTACGTTGCATGGTGTCCATAAAGCAAACAGATTGATATTAAGTGATCTAATGGCCTACGGTGCTCCTGAATAATACGTTTAAGTCTAAGGAAGGTTTGTGTCTGTTTGCTGGGGGAGGGGGGGGTCACGATGCCACTCATGAAAGAGTGATTGATGTTAGGGACAGTGTAGGAGTGTACGAGTCAATGATGTTTCAAGAAAAACCTTACTTTATTACAAATCTTCACTCAACACATCGCAGATATTAGGTTCTTTTATATGATAAACAGGTGCACACTGGGACACTCCTAGCCTAATGAGAATCATTTACAAATCTACTCAGACATCAATCAAATACTTCACCTAATGGAGACGTAAACATGAACAATTACCTTAATAGGCTGTTAGGTACAGTACTGTACAATTTAAATACAAATGCCTAAGGATCATCCCCATGATATGTATGTAACCATTAACACACACACACACACACACACACACACACACACACACACACACACACACACACACACACACACACACACACACACACACACACACACATTGTAACGTTGTGTAAGGTGCTTGCTGATGTAGGATGGTTTCTCTGAATCTTAGTTTTGAAATTGTAGTCTGTTTCTTTCAGTTACATAGTTTACAAAGATAAATGTAAGGAACAACGTACAGTATTATGCAAAAACGTTGTCATACGTAGCAAAATGAGCATAACATGACACTGATGGCGAAGAGTCAACGGGTTCATGGTTTGTGTTTTCTCTGCCCGTGAGACTTGCTGAGTGCATCTGTACAGCATGGCGGATGGGTTAACGTACTGCACTACAAGTGTGTCAGCTGAAAAGTGATTGACTCAATTCAAATATGAAGTTTTTAAAACACATGGCTACACTGTATATGTATTTTCACATAGCTCCACGGATGAAGGAAACAGAAGGTACATATGTCTGTCTGGTGTTGTAGAGGCTTCGTTTTCAGCCACTATGCTTAGATGGACGTATGGACTAACTGTATCGTACACGAACTAATTATGTATTCAGTCGTAACTACTGCAGATGACGCCTGATGATTCAAGCATACACAAGATTACAAATGTCCCTAATCTTGCGTTTGCACACAACATAGTGTGGATTTACTGGGTGGTTTGGAAGAGCTTGATTTCAATACTAATTTCATAAAAGCTATAGGATTTTTCCGTCGTGTCCATGTTTAATGAAGATATTTCAGGGAATAATTCAATAAACTAACATGTCATCTGTACAGGCGTAAAATGACTGTGTTGTATTATCTCATGCAAGATATAAATGACAGACGGAAAATCAGGCCTCGGTTGGTTCATAACATGCGTGTACGTGCGTGTGTTGCCACGAGATAGTTGGAGTGGGCTGCCTGTCCAAAAAGACACCCGTCCTAGTCTCCGGCCTCCACCCGGGTGGGCTTGAGATTATGGGTTCCGAGTGTACATCTCGCAAAGTTACATCCTAGATAAACAGTCTGTCAAAACATTTCATTCCTCCTTGACATGATGGTCATCCAGGGCATACCCTTGGAAGAATAGAATCCAATGGGTTAATTACAGATTGTTATCTCTAAATTTTGCTCAGAATCTAAGTGGGTAGTGGTATGTATTCACAGCAGTAGGCGTTGAACCTGAACCATCATACAGTGAGAGAAGTTGCAGGTGCAAGTATGAATGCAAGGAGTTCCTTTGGAATAGTGGAGTAATTCTTTTGAGCAACATTAAACCTTTGGCCAAAGCAAATCAACACCATGATCATAATTGTGTAACAGGTCTACACTAGCACTGACATCAATAGCATCAACAGCTAATTTAAAAGCCTTACTGAAATTTCAGGCTTGGAGTACAGACTGACTGGACAGATTCGCTTTAACTTTTTATAAATACCTCTTCACAGTCTTCCTTCCTCTCATATTTGACTGGGGCAAAAAATTAAGAAGGAAATGCCTTTAAGGTACCTGTAAACACGTGATTTGTGGTTGGATGTGTTACGACTTCATTGAGACATCTGGAGTTGATGGATGTGATTGGCTGCCAAAATATTAGCGATCTCTTATGCGATCTTTTAAACAAACCAAATTAAGGCTTAACACATGGAACTGAAGTTAGAGTAAGGAAAAATTTGAAGGCCACAACTTGCAACATGAATAGTAAGGGAGGGGATTTGTGGTGCTGTGTTTTGATGATGCCGGTGACAGTTTCCTGTCGCCAAATATGTTGACTAAGGAAGAGAATGCTGAGAAGACTGATTTATGTAAACAAATTCGAAAATTCCTTAACCCACAGTAACGTGATGGTAAACGGATGCTCACCTACTTCTCTCCCAGTAAAATTGAGAGAGACAGAGATCAACTACACCCCCAGATTATAGGACGGCCCTCTTCCATTTATGTTGTTAGTCGTCATGGGAGCTTTTTAATAACCTGAGTTCCTGATGGTATACTCGTATCTATAGTCCTACAAGTCCCAGTTTCCATAACATGGCAGAGACCCATATTACAGATTCCATTAGACCCTGTATGAGGCTTTGGCATATACAAACTTATGAGGCTTTTGATGTCTTTAAATTTTCTTTTCAGTAAATTGTTAGGCACTTGTTAATAACTTATACATCTTCTTGGTCTCTTGTATAAATTATATGTATTTATTAGTAAATGCATGCAGGAGAATACAAATGTTCCATATGCTGAAAAAGAGAAGTAAGAAAGCAGTGCTAGAGAGCCTCCTAAGGTGACATGAACCCAGGTGCCTTAGGTGTGGTATGGGTGAAGGTGTGACGGTGGGGCAGGTGTGGTTTAAGTGAAAGTGTGAGGGTGAGGCAGGTATGATGTGTGTATGGTGGTGTGGATGTGAATCAGGCCTGGTTTATGTGATCTAGAGGTCGGGCAAGTGTGGTTTGAGTGGAGGTGTGAGGGTAGTGTAAGTGTGGTTTCCGTGGTGTGAAGGTGGGGCAAGGGTGTTGTTGGTGGAGGCCAGGCGTGAGGGCAGACAAGTGTGGTGCGGATGGAGGAGTGAGGGTGGGCCAGGTGTTATGTGGATGCCTCAGGTGTGGAGTGGGTGGAGATATGAGGATGGGGCGGGTGTGATGTGGGTGGAGGTGTGAAGGCAGGGCAGGTATAGCGTCGGTGGTATGAGAGTGGGCCAGGTGTGGGGTGGTTGGAGGTGTGAGGGTGAATCAGGCTGGGTGAGTGAAGGGGATAATGGTGTCAGTAGCCTACGATCGAGTGCTCATGAAAGACCCTGAAAATTGTAGTCTGCCGGCCACGTCGGACTGAGGTATTGATGATCGGAGGCGAGCATGTCGCTCTGGGTAAGCTCGGAGTTTTTTTTTTTTTTTTTTTTTCCTCGATGGTCAGCCGTTCTTATTTCTTCTTCCTCATTATTTTTACCCCATCCAGCACCCGGAGCTACTACTTCTATCCTTTTCCCATGGCCACATCCATGCTTCAGTTTAATCTTTCGCACCATTACTCACGCTTGTAACTCTTCTCCATCAGTGCCAGTATCCATCCAACCATCCATCCATCCATACTTCTCCTTCTCCTCCTCCTCTGCCTCCTCCTTCCCTTCCTCCTTCTGCTCCTCCTCCCATCTTCCCCTTTATCCTCTCTCTGGCTCCTCCACTTCCCATCTTCCACTCATACTTCCCTCTGTTTCCTCCTCCTCCTCCTCCTTTTCCTCTTCCTCCTCCTTCTCCTCCTCATCATCATCCTTCCCTTATTCCTTCCTCTGGTTCATCCTTCTCACATCATTATCTTCCCTTCCCTGTTCCTCTCTCTCTCCTGTTATTCCTACCTCTGCCTCCTTCCCCATCTGCTGCTCTTCTCCTCTTATCCCTTCCTCTTCCTCCTGCTCCATCTTTCATTGTCCTGTTCTTCCTCCCTCTTTCTCCTCCTTCTTCACTTGTCCCTTCTGTCATCTTTTTATCCCTCCCTCAGCCTCCTTTTCCCCATTCCATCTTCCTCTTACTTTTTTCCCTCCTCCCTCTCCTCTCATCTTCCTCTTCTCCCTACCCTTTCTCCTCCTCCTGCTCCTCCTATCCCTCTTCTCCTATCTGTCTCGTATCCAGCCCGCTATGCCTCCTCTTCCTCCTCCCCCCACCTACAGTTTACGCATCCTCTCCGTAGAAGTTCAGTTTTTATTCTTCCTCCTTTATCGCCTGCCATCTCCTCCCCCCTTCTCTCCCTGCCCACCACCTCCCTCCTATCCAGTCACAACCTCTCCTTCCTTCTTTCCTCCCTCCCTCCCTCCCTACTCTTTCACCCCTCCTCCCTCCTGTCTGCCTTCCTTCGCCCTATCCTCCTCCCTCATATCGTTCCTCGCTCACCTCATAAACTCTATCTACCCTCAACCCATCCACCATCCCATCACTATCTAACTCCTATCCTTTCAGCAAATCCGTCCCCCTATCTTTCCTTTCTCAACCCGTCTTCCCTTCTCAACCCTTCACTCTTTCATCTTCCTCCTCTATCTTCTCCTCCTTTTCTCTACATGTCCACCTTATCTTTTCCCTGTTCAATCTACTCCATTCCGTCATCCCCCTCCTCATACAACCATCCCATTCCTCATTCTCTCCATTTCTCCCTCTCTTTTGTCCCCCACACCCAGCCTCATCCCACCACCTGGACACAGCTGAAAAATCACTTGTTATTTGTGAGAGAAAAATTGGCTCACTCGATGGCTCAAAAAATGAGATGCAAGAAAAGGGGGAGGAGGAGGAGAGAGACCGAAGAAAGGGAAAAGGAAGAGAAGGAATACGAGAGCTATAAAGAAAGAAGAGAGAAGGGAAAGAAGAACAATGGAAGGGTGGGGGAAGGGGAGAGGCAGGGGATGGAGAGAGGAGAGGCAGGGGGGGGGGAAGAGTAGTTGGATGGAAGGGGGACAGGATTGAGAGAGATGGGAGATGAGGTGTGGAAGGGGAGAAAGAAGATTGGGAAGGAAGGGGGAGAGATGACGGATGTGAGCTGGGAAGGGAAGAGATATGATGAATGGAACGGATAGAAAGAAAAATAATACAATATATTCACCGCACTAATGGAGTGGGTCCTCCTCTCTTCCCCTCTTCTCTTCAAATTCCCTCTCTCCCTTCCCTCTTATCCCTCCTTCTACCTAATATTCAAATCTCTTTTTACTCAACGCTCCTTTATTCCTTCCCTCCATTTTCATTTCCACTTCCCAGCTTATAACTTAGTCCTCTCTCACTCTTCTCTAGTCAAATACCTTTTTATTCTTTCTTCCCTTCCCCCCTCCATTCTTACCGTTTACATTCAGTTTCTTAGCTGTTTCTACCTTTCCCCTCTCCCTTCCTCCCTTCCTTCCTTTCTCCAATACTTCCTGTCTCTCCCATCAAAAGCTAATCTTCCTTCTTCCTTTTCCTCCTCATTTCAGCGAGCTTACTTCTTTTCTTATTCTTTGTCTTTAAGTTTTTTTCTCCTTTCTCTTTCTTTAATTCCTCCTTTCTTCCCTTCCCTTCTCTTAGTTGACTTTGCTCAGTCTATCTCTTCTGCTGCTCTCTTTTTTTTCTTCACCTCTCTCTCTCTCTCTCTCTCTCTCTCTCTCTCTCTCTCTCTCTCTCTCTCTCTCTCTCTCTCTCTCTCTCTCTCTCTTCTTATACTTCAGTTCCTACCTCCATTAGGTCTAATCTCCCTAGCCTCCTCCCTGTGCATGTTAAACTCCCTGCATCCCTCCTTTTTCCGCCCTTCGTACCTAAATAATTATCAGTTTCCTTTCTCCATATCTCCAAACACCACTCCCTCCGTCCACTTTTCATCCACCCACGAATTTCTCTCCATCCAGGCTTCTCCTCTCGATCTCTCCCCCTCCTGCCTTCACTCCACCTTCTTCCTCCACACTACCCCCCCACCCCCTCTTCTTTCCCTTGCCCTTATCCTCCACCCCTCCGGATACGAAAACGAATTAGGAGAGGCCCAATATAGCTGAACAACCAATAACCTCTCTCTCTCTCTCTTTCTCTCTCTCTCACCGTTTTCTATCTCTTTTCTATTACACTTTTTCCATCTTTCCCTCATCTCCTCTCCTCCGTCCCCCGTCCCTTCCCTTTTTTTCCACATTCATCCTTTCATATTACCCTTTCCCCCTTTCTTTCCTTTCCGTCTCCTTCTCCTCTCTCGCAGTGCCGTTTTCCCTCCTATCACTCCCTTTCCCTCCCCCACACCCTCTCCCATCCCATTCTTTCCTTTCTTTCTTTCTCCCACATCATTTTTTTTTTACCACCCATTCGTCTCCTCTGTCCCTCCCTCGTGCCATCTCCCCTCTATCGCTTGCCCTCGTAGCGTTGCTTTACGAGTATTTCACCCCTATCCCTTTTTTTTTTTTTTTTTTTTATGTGTCCGACTTCTGGGCATAGGCTTCACAGCCTGCTCTCAAGGCCCAGTAGTCCTCCTACATGCCATACACCTCTCTACATGTCACCACTTCGGCGCTAACACCCACCGTCCATATTGAATACATGCTAGGGCTGTCTCATACAGGACTGGTGTATTGGTATTAGCGGGGGTACTTTTATGACATGTCGGCGGGTTATCTGGTAGATCAGGAAAGGCTGTTTTTATGAAATTCAAATCCTTAAACTGTTCCCTGCCCCAGCCGGGATTCGAACCTGGGTCCATCAGGACTGCAGGCCGCCTCTCTACCGATTCAGCCACTTACCCTCTCATTCCCTCCTTTCCCCTTCTTTCTTCAGTATTCCTCTTGCTCTTCGTGCTACCCTTTCCGACACCTCTTAATATATATATATATATATATATATATATATATATATATATATATATATATATATATATATATATATATATATATATATATATATATATATATATATATATATATATATATATATATATATATATATATATATATATATATATATATATATATATATATATATTCCCATGCATAAATACTCTTTCATACGATTTCGTCCCCAGATCTACTACCCAGATGTCTTTGATCTCAAATCGTACCGTATACATTCCCGCTCCTACCCTCCATGCAGAAGCACACATGCGAACGCATAGTAATTTACATGCTCACGTGAGATCAATAAATAGCTTATTTTGCACAGTCACGATATCCAGTCCAAAGCTTAATAATTTGTTGTAAAATTTTGACATTTGATTGAATGAGCTGGTGTTGCTGTTTTTTATTCGGTTGGACACATAAATAGTTCATCGGAATATTTGCGGTCATGACTATACCGCCTCGGTTATTAGTCACTTTTACGCGGTCTCGAAACCCTACAGGAACTTCATAAAATCGCTGCTAAATTAATCCTCTTTGGTCCAGCGACTTAAAGTTACTTTCTTTCTTTTTCACTTTGGGGGATCTGCTGAAGTTTTGAGGAATTTTTGAGGTTAGGTATGTACAGCTCCTGTCAGGATATTCCAAAGCACTATCTCGAAACCAGATAAATTCTTGCTACAGAATTGTTCCTTATTAATTAGACTGACGGGACTACATTTATTTTTCTTCGTTCAGAAACCAAAAAACAAATAGGAATTCCTGAGCACAATATTGTGCATGTGTGACCAACAGTTGCTTTCATTCACTCTGGAAAACGCACGAAAATCTAATAAGTTCTTCTTACTGATCTAATCAACAGTATTTGGGAGTGTAGGAAACTCTCAACTACTTATTCCAGATATTTTGAGATGTATGTGATATTTTTAAGTAGGTCTTTATAGTCGCGGTCAGTATCAGTAATATCTTTTGCCTCGTCTCGAGAGCAGGTGAGATTTTGTTACTAAATTATTCAACAGTGATAGAATTGATTGGGGTCTCGTTTCTTCATTGCAGAACAACGGAGTTTACCATTGTAGTTTTTGATCATGATATCCACAAATGAGAGACTACCGTTGGGCTGTTCCAATTGTGAACTGTATATTACTACGACAAGTGTTAAAATAATGCAAAAAATTTATTAATAAGCATGGCTTTAATCATTAAATATATCAAATGTATCATCTTCAAGCTCTTAGTCACTATCGCTCATAACAGCAATTGGAGATTGTCAAAGTAATATTAAACCATGGATGTACTGAAGGTGTGTCGATGATACTTGTCATAATTGCAGATAAAAACCATGCCCTTGCTAATTTGCATTATGTTAACACTGGCCATAATATGATGTACTGTTCACGACTGAAACAGAGTTCAACACTAGTCTTCCATATCTGGATACAATAATTAAGAAATACAGCATAATGTAAAATTCCAGTGTCCAGTATTCCGCAACCCTACTTTTCCATGTCTGGGAACCAGCTTTTTTATTTGTTGCTGTAAAATGGTTAATATTAACACTGTCATTCACATATTCCTGTTTCATGACGAGATTATCTTTCGATGCAAATATTTTGTAAAGAATGACTCTAATCAAAATATTTCTTTATTGCCTTGTAAGAACTTTTCTAAACAATCATTTTATGCCTAAACAACGATCCCCATTGCTAGTAAGGAGATATTTTACCCTAGTTTACCTTATTTTTCTGACATTTCTGTTCAGATGCAAGACTGTTTATTTTGAAGTCTTGTTAACCCTTCGTACGCCAGTTGGGAAAACATAACACGGAAAGCTATGTGGGGGTCTGAAAGACCACAACGTAATAGGTGGATTTCTGCCATATGCACAAAGTTACAAATGTTAAATTCTGTACATATGTTGCCCAGGACACAGTGCGTGGAGCCATTCCACCATGTGTCCCCCTTTTTTTTTTTTTTTTTTTTTTTTTTTTTTTTTAAAGCTAAATTTTACTGAATTTCTACAAAATTTTTGAAAGTTTGCACATTTAATGACTAATGTGGCATACATTTTTAGCTTACATCATTCTTATTCATTCAGCATGCCTTTAACATAATAAAATAAATGTGTTATCAGTTATAATACCATCCATCCATCCATCATCCAATCCTACGTTGCCCCATGAGGAGCGTAGGAGCCTGGGGGTAGGCAGTTGGTCCTGACATTTAAGATGAGATTGACCAACCTCACTCATCCCTGAGTGGCATTACGTGAGCAATAAACCCCAACCATCCCTTGGATATAAACCTTCACCGGCTCAATCCTATTGGAGCACAATAATTACCCACTAAATCACCAGGCGCCAAAATTTGGTAATATGGTTACCACCCAGCGTAGTAAATGGTTTCCTGGTGTACAGGATAATATTTGGCTTGTCACTCAGTGTAGAGTCACCCATAGGCAGAAGTAAGAGGAAAGAATGAAGGAATGAAAGACAGAAGAGGGAGTGTAAAGTCACCCGCAGGCAGAAGGACGAGGAAAGAATGAAGGAAAGAAAGACTGATGAAGATGGAAGGAAAGAAGGATGGAGGAGAGGACAGGGCAGACATCCGAGAGCAGCACTACATTGAGTGAGTGGATGGTGAGCGCTCCCACCTACCACAAAGTTATAATACCATAGAAAGTAAAATGACACAATATCATGAAAACGAAATGACACGAAAAATTTGGTTGAAAATATGTTCAGAACCTAAACGATATTGACATTTATATTCAGAAAACCCCTGAATGATTAGCAAATCAGGTAAACATAAACATGATTAGCAGTTTTGGTTCTTAGTCATTATCGTCAGATAAATCACTGCAAGTCAATATCATCATCAGAAATGGGAGAATCTTCTCCAATTCTCCCCTCCCCCCCCCCCGACTGTATAATAGCTCAACAGGCAGTAGCATGGTCAATAATATGTAGAATTTGAAAAAAAAAAAATATTACACAGAATGCTAGGTGGGGTATCAGACGACCCCGGTGAAGTTTGCTGCCTTGTCACTCCTGAGCTATATATATATATTTTTTTTCTACTTTGTATGCCTATAAACTGGCCAAGTACAAACACATTCCTGGATGACCAGATCCCTAAAACAGTAAGTGGCTAAATGGCATCTTATCAAAATTTGGGGGGGCCAATCTGACCCCGCATGGAGTATGAAGGATTAAATATTACCAACAATTTTACTTTAAGATTTTATTAAGTATTTCATTCAAATTTGACTCCATCCACGTTAAGGATCCTGTTCCGGCCGATCTACGCTCGTCTGTAGTTTGTTGTTTCACTTGCCCATTTTGCCAGGCCGGATATATTAGTAGCACAATCGTTGGTTTCAAGGTCAGGACTAACTGGCATGTGGGTTTGTCGAGCAGGACAGGCCAAGGACAGGCCGAAGACTCAGATCGCCCGCTTACTCAGCAAATAAAGTATCATTGCGTGTCTTGTGGTGTCATACTTAAGAAAGGGTACTTTAAAATATTATCTTGTACATCAAAAAATAGCGATGGCTTGAATCATTGTATATTAAGACTCATAGCCTATCTATGAATAACAGTACGTCGGCAGTACCACTGTATGGTACATAACTCTGCTTCAATGCCCCTCTCCTTTATGTACATTGAGGCATAATTATTTACTTATACCTTTTTATGCAATACGTTTTAGTGTTTAAACATACTATTTTACCTTATTCCATTTAGATCACCGATGATGACGATTTAAATGTTGAAGCGTTTCAAATAAAGATGCTATTAATATTTATGCACATCATCCTCTTCTTCTTTAAGGGCCAATTACAGTTTCATGTCAACTGAACCTTTCTGGAAGAATGTTCTGGCCTCAAATAACTCTACACATTAGTGCCCCTAAGACACTCTCTAACACCAAGCTTGACATGGACCAGCTCTGACAGCGGCTCATTCCACCCATCTGTATAACATGTAGAAGGTTCCTAATGTCTGGTAAGAAATTGGGCACAAAAGTGCGCTTGCCTTGCGCCCAACTGACCACACACAGTTATAATTTACACCATCGTTGTCAGTTCGTTGTTCTGAGTCTTTTGTTGTATGTTTGGTGTGTGGACACACACACACACACACACACACACACACACACACACACACACACACACACACACACACACACACACACACACACACAACGCTTATTTGCATAGTATTATTGATTTCGCGTACAGGGAAAAATACTACGGGGGACTTCCATGGAGTTTCATGTATCTATGGAGAGAGAGAGAGAGAGAGAGAGAGAGAGAGAGAGAGAGAGAACTATACATTCTACACTCCAATGTCTATTACCTCACTGATGTTACGAAAAGACGATTTTATTCAACAGCAAATGGTGGCAGCTGTGGTGATGGTAGAAGTGATGATTGTGGCGGTGGTAGCTGTGGTGGTGGTGGTGATGGTAGCTTTGATAATAGTGGTCGTTGTGGCGGTAGCTGTGATGATGTCAGTGGTGGCAGCTGTGACAGTTGTGGTGTTGGTAGTTCTGATGGTGGTGGTAATTTTGATGGTGATGGTGGTGGTGATGGTAGCTGTGGCATTGGTGGTGGTAGCTATGGTAGTGGAGGTGGTGGTGATAGCTGTGATGACGGTGGTGGAGGTGGTGGTGGTAGCGATTCATAAATGGCACTCCTTTTCGCAAATGCTGTTCCGGAAAGGCTCTCATTTGGACAAGTGCTTAGCGGTCTTTTAGGGTCGCGATTTATCTGTAAATAATGGGACAACTACAGTAATGAGGTACTGTTCAATTACCAAAAAATGAAAGGTATGTTCTACGTGTTCGAAACATCAGTCCTTTAGAAAGTCCATTAATGAGCTGCAAACATTTCTAGACGTTTTTGACGAACCATGGCGTCAAGAGCTGGAATTATCTGTCTCATCTCATATAAATTTAATTACCTTATAATATCTAGTTTTAAGAAGTTCCTCAAACCCTGCTTATTCCAGAAACAAATTCTAAATCGATTTCATAACGAAATATTTGGTATTATGTGTACTTGTATACCTGCATGTTGTAATAGCACAGATATGTAGTTGCAAAATGTAGCTGAGTATTGGTATGTGTACACAAGTTTAAATTATGAGCATTTAAATGAATACATAAGTATATGCACTGAAAAAGGTTGTAATAGCAAATACATATGGGGATTTACATGAAGTAAGGTGATGAACTATCCAAATCTAAATATTAATTATTCATAAAATTATTCTTAGTAACGTGATTTTAACATTGTAGCCTTAAATGTGGTTTTTAAGAGGTGTTACTTTCAAAAGATTCAGGTTTATTTGCCTTCTTTAATGTTTTACACTAATATCGTACGTTATTATTGGGTCAGTAAAATATTTCATAATATTTCAGTCTCAATCTCAGCTAAAATTCGATTTTTTTTCCCTTGCCGACAATCCACCACTCCTTCATCTACCTCTCACGGTATTCTACCATCTTACTTTCCTTGTTTCTCCCTCTTTCATATTATTCCTGGCTTTGGTGTATCCATATTTTCCATTCCCTTTCAAACCCTGCTCCGCTCCGTCATTCATCTGTAAGAGTATTTATTTTCCCCCGTTTTTCCGCTTCTCCACAGTATTGATACTGGTACTGTCATTCTTTTTACCAACGCTGGTAGTCGTCGTCCCATGACTATTTATGGGCCGATACGCCTGAAAATTAATATTCATGTTCCCAGAGAGCTCGGTCTGGTTATTCACTGCCATCTCCTCCCATCTCCTCCTTTTCACTTTATAACTCCCCACTTTCTCTTTCCTTCCCTCTCTCCCAGTTTCTTACCTCTTTCCCCACCTCTCCCTCTCCTCGTCTCCCCTCTCCATGTTTCCTCTTCTGTATCCTACCTTCCTATCTCCTCCTCTTTACCTCTCCCGGACGGGGTCCGGCGAGGTATTGTTTTGGTCGAGTTTGTTTCTTTGCTTGTTTCATTGATTGTTAGCAACATTACAGAAAAACTGTTGAATGACATTGCATGAAAATTTCTGGATGATTGGGCACTGGTCCCAAGAGAGAATGATTAAATTTTGGAGGTAATGACCTTGAGAAGTCAAAATCAAGGTTAGGGATTTTTAAAGGAATATAACTGTAAACCATTTGAAGATATTTACTATTAATAACATGCAGGAACTCATAATATGGGCTTTCATTTGGCACGAAGATCTTTGACCATGAGGTACCTTGAAAGGTCAGACTCAAGATCACGGATATTCAGGGGGCCATAGCTCGAAACTCGTTGAGGATAGATATTTTCTATTATCAACAGATGGGAAATCCCCATATGGGTTCTTAAATGATACCATGACCTTTGACCTTGAGTGACCTTGAAAGGTCAAACTCAGGGTCACGGATATTCAGGGGGCTATAACTCGAAACTCGTTGAAGATAGAGATATTCTCTATTATCAAGATATACAAAATCTTATGTGAGCTTTCATTTGGCTCTATGACCTTTGACCTTGAGTGATCTTGAAAGGCCAAATGCAAGATCACGGGTTTTCAGAGGACAAACTTGAAAACATATGCGCCACTACCTTAGACTTTACTTGAGCACAAATGTCAGTAATGACTAACAATCTTTCTGTCCATATACCTGGGTTGCTTCCAAAACAGGGAGGTATCCGAGACAGGACGACACACTTCAAATGTACTCATCCATACACACACACACACACACACACACACACACACACACACACACACACACACACACACATACACACACATTTACTCGTTCTTAGCCCCAAGGGGAGAAGGGACAGATCCTCACCGCACCACACTGCACGAGGTTGAACTGCACAGTGCAATCAGCGACATCTTATGCAGGGCCAGACAGCAGAGCTGGTTTACCACTGCCACATCATAATGGACCCATCCCATTACCCGCACATGACCTGATAAGCTGATTAAACTAAGTGCAGGATAACATCCCTTCATTCACAATTTCTTTCCAGTCATTCCTATCACGCACAGCCAATCTTCCTTGCTTTACAGACATCTCTCTTGCATCTAACGCTCTCTTCACACTGTCCATCCATCCTATTCGTGTTCTTCCTCTCAGCCTTACATCTCTCACATCTGATCCAGTTTTGTTTTTCACCAATCACTCTTCATCCATTCTCTCCATATGCCCACGCCATCGCAACGCTCTCTGTTCAACCCATTCAGCCATCTCCCGCAAAAAGTATATAACAACAATATATTAACTAACGTCAGGAGAGGTTTGCTTTGCCTGGCACCACTGGTTAATTCTGTCACAGTCAATGTACTTCTCTTTCACGCTCACATCACCCCGACTCCACCTTTTCATCGTTACACTTGCCTAGGAATATGTTACATTGGGTTAACATTGCATCCATATATTGTATAACTCACAGTAAAACCAAGTAAAGAAGACCCCCAAGCATTCGTCTGTATTTCAAGATATATTTAAGGTGAACAAACATAAGCTTCGTATTCCGCTTTACTTGATATTCCTGTGTTATGCATCACATTTGTCGTCACGTGCTCATGTGATATTGCTTTCATACATGCATACAAATACATGCATAAATGTGTGTGTGTGTGTGTGTGTGTGTGTGTCAGTTTGAGCGAAGTATAGACACTACAGTTAGTTTCGTTCCCTGGATATGTTTCGTACAAAAGTGCTATTAGAGGATCGAGTCAGTGACGTGATAGTGTTTCTCATAAAAAATAGTTTAACTAATGTAGTTACCAGTGCTGACACCGAATGTGAAAATCAAAATAGGATTAAATTTCGTTGCACAACAAATATGTTATTTGGATTCTATTATATCCTTCCAAAGGCCTTTCAGTACTACACTCACAGCTCTTTCTCTCAATTCTGGAGAGATGGAGGCTGAAATAAATAGTATTGAGCACTGTATGACTAGAGGTTTGAACGCCAGATTTGTTAAATGTGCTCGCGAACTACCTCGGCTAGTATGGTTGCAGGAGAGTCATAAGTATTCGTACCCAAGTGTGCCTGATGATGCCCGACTCCCAAATGATTATGCTTTTGTACTGTCAAATATATGTGTTGAAAAAGCCTTAATGCTAAATAATAATCTGAAAACCTCAACAAAAAATTTTGTTAGTGATAAAATATGCTGTAAAGGCATTGGATGGGAGCTAGAAGTAAATGTGTGTGTTATGAGCACCAATGTAGTGGGTGATGTGCGTGAGTTTAAAGTGTTTTGAAATGAGACTTTTCCTTCAAATCATGCCTCTATATCACTGTGTTGTTCCCTGACGTAGACACTGACAGATTTTCTACCCACGCACAACATTTAGTGGATAAGCCTGTGCTATATGGACCTCCAGTTCGGTGTAAGAGTTATAGAAAACCCATTACATTAACTGCTTTGATGAGTGACTACTTCTTAAATATTTATCAGAAGTAGTTCCTGTGCAGCATGATAAATGTAAGGAGTTTGCCAGTAATGTAAATGCTGTATTGTACAGTATAAAGGTCCAGATGCTAGTAGGTGCTAGTTCCTCATAGATGATATAAATGATAATTTTGGATGATGGAAGAGATTCTTGGAAGGCAAGGATAATTAACGAATATGGAGGGGTATAAGCTGGAAGGGTAAATAGGAAAGCAAATGTACTAATCAACGTTGTTCAACTGGTAATGAATATGAGGCATTTTCTTAAGATTACGTTAATCCCGCACACCAATCACGAGAACTCTGACAAAATGTTTTTCACTTATGTGACCATATGTATTCTAGAAGAACCAGTAACGCCACTTAAAGTTGAAAACAGTTGAATTTAATGAAAGCAAATAAGGCATGCGGACCAGAGTGTCCCCAGGCATTTTGTCTGCTCCATGGAGTTCGGTGCTTACTTCCCTTTTTAATAAAACATCTTGCTCTGGTGTGTATCCAGAAGCAATAGACTTGAGCCAGATTATTCACACTATTTATGAAAGGGAGTACATTAAGTTTTGGAAATAGTCGGGGAATAAATATTGTAAATAGCACCGCAAAATTAAATATTTTTTATGATCATGACTAAACATATGGTTTAATCTATACCTAGAACTTGCTGATGCTCAAGAGAAAAGGGAATGTCTAGAGCATAGAGTATCACTGTGTTTGTTGTGTAACTTAGCTACGAGGAAAAGATGAACCTTCTCTGTAAAGTTTATGGGCTTTTTCCAAGCGTATGACATGACTCCTAGACAGAAGTTATTTAGAGCATTATGCCGTATAGGTTGCTATGTATTAACAGAAAAATTATTGGGATTGTGTAAGTTAAGATAACCCCGTGTGTAAGGCAAAGATCACCAACATCATGCTTATCATTCATTATTTTTGCTGAGATTTAGTAAGAAGAATCAAAGAAGGTTGTGGAGATTATTTTGCGGGGTTCGCAACATGTCTTTACGTTAATGGATGATACGGTGCTGCTTTGAACATCCTGACAAACTATGCTAAAAAAATGATATTACTACTCCACAATTGTTGCATAGAACATGAAATGAGAATCTGTCTAAAACAAGATTTTGTGTTATCAGTGACAGCGATGATTGAGGAGTGGCGTGGCATCTACCTGTTTTGGGGTTCACCCTTCACCAGCAACGGTTTCATATCATCCACTGTTAACCCGTCACGTCCCAACCACTTTCGCACCTCCGACACCGCCCAGTCCCGACCATTTTTGGAAAAAAAATGTTTTGTCTAAAATCTCCGCTTTTGGTGAGAAACATCGAAAATTCATAGAGAAATCGCCCACCTGAGGTTTAAAATACTCGATACAGGTAGGAGTACCTCCTTACCTTACAGGGTTTTCTATCAGGCTGGCTGCAAAGAAAACGAGTTCTATGGGAGAATAACTATATATTCCACACCACTCCTAAACGGTATTTATTTATTTATTTGGTACGAATTTATATGTAGTATGAGAGTATATTGGTTTTCAAACAGTAATATAGGCATTATAAGCATCGTTTCACTCACTAACTCATCACCATTCCTGACCTTCTTTTGCCACATTACCTGATCATCATTTCTGGCTGTTTCTTCCTCTGATGCTATGTAAACTTTGTCCTCCACATTGTCATCGATTGAGGAATCACTCTGGCCCTGAATGTCTTTATTGGCCAGGTCACTGGTAACAGGTGAATTGCCGAGACAATGGCGTGCGGGGGGGGGGAGGTTATGCTGTGTAAGGCATTGTCCCTGCTTCGCATCTTGTAGAGGAATAGAGGAAGGTGTCCCGTGTATACGTACGAAAAATCACGCACGAAAATTTAAAATTGTGCAAAATAGGGACCTTGCAATTGCAAAACGTACCAGTACGTCGACGGGACTGGCAAATGCAAAATGTTGCAACTTACCCATACGTTGATGGGACGTCTCGGGTTAAAGCACATGCCAAAGCAATGATGTTACATGTACTTAAATTTGTGTATTTGGTAAAAAAATAAATAAACACTTTCATTTGTGATAAAGTGTCGTGTGTGGTGCGTTAGTGTAAACGTTGCTCTATGGCTGTGAATCATGGATGAACGCTGAACTGAAGTCCATAACAAAACTGTATAACTGTTTTTTTTTTTTTTATACCAGAAAAAAGGAAGGAAAAACAAATGAATAAAAAAAAAATCATCCATACACGAGATTACTGTGTCCTCCATTCATACAAAATCTGTAACTTTTGGATTTGAACAGCTGTATGTTGAAGTTTGGGGGGAAACAACTCCAGGGACGCGAGTTCCAGAGAGATACAGTTCAGGGAATAAAAGCTTTCTGATAGGCAGAAGTTCTGCAATATGGCTGTGTAACATTCCAGTCATGAGCGCTACCAGATGCACATGTAGCATGAGGGAAGGCATGAAGAGGTGGCACAATGGACGCAACTTCATCAGAGCATTTACCATAACAGTATCTGTAAAATAATACAAGGAAGCAACATTTCTTCCTACTTGTAGGGGAGGTAGTTTATTTGTAATACCAGGGTTATTAATATTTCTACTAGTTTTGTTCTGAATTTTGTCTAGTTGTTTTAGTGAAACCTCTCCACATCCATTCCACAGGGGTGAGCAATATTCTAGCTGAGAGTGCACATGACTTATAAATTATATCTAATTGTTTGTCAGTGAAGAAGTTACGGACTCTATAATAATCCAAGTTTCTTTGAGGCGGTTTTAGCAAGTGATCTGACATGAGAGGTCCAGCTGAGGGCATTAATAAGTGAAACACCAAGAATTTACATTCTTTTGGAGAAGAGAATATTAGTATCATTGAAGGTAATATATATACGAATCTGGCAATGTCTGTCAATTAATAAATTGTATATATTTGGTTTTAATAACATTATATGAGACAAGGTTATTTCGTTCCTATTCACTGATCTCAAGATAAGTCTTGATTTGTGGAGATAGTTGCACTAACTGGAGAATTAGAGATATTAAACTTTGTGAATGGGTGTTCGAGCGTGAATGAACTGTGAAGTGTTGAGTCATCTGCACGTGAATGGATGGGATTGTATGTGACAGATAACAGATCATTAATATGAAGTAGGAATAGGGTTGGCACCAGAACTAACCCATGTGGCACGCCGGCATTAATTGAGTGGAAATTGGAACATAGATCATCTAACTGCACTCTTGTTTTTCTGTCTTTGAGATGTGAGGAAAGCAGAGGAACAAAAGATGTTTAACCCATAGCAAGGGAGTCTGGAAAGCTGGAAGCGATGCCACACTCTGTCGAAAGCTTTTATAAATATCAAGTGCTAATGCATGAGCTTCTCCATGTTGGTCAGTTGACTGATGGATGGTGTGAGTCAGGAGATTGTGTATATGAATGGTGGATCTCTCTTGGCAAAAACCAAACTGTCTATCGCTAATTACGTTGTTGGATTCAAGGTGTTTAACTATGTACTTATAAATTACAATTTTAAATACTTTACCAAGAGAGGTGGAGGGATGGAGTTGAGAGGTAAATGAGGGAGGGATGGGTGGGTTGGGGGGAGGGTAGTTAAATGGTGGGTGACAGAGTGACTTGGAGGCGTTTTGTCTGTGGCCACCCTTTGCTGGATTAGGACGTCGGGCTATAGATAGATAGATAGACAGACCAAGAAAAGACGTGATAGCAATTGATCTGTAACCAGAGGGGTCAGAGGAACTTTCACTGGAATAGGGTGGATTTTGGCTTCATTGAATGAATCAGGGAATGAAGAAATACGTATGCATAGTCTGAATAACATAGCTAGAACAGAAGCAAGTTCTGGGGAGCACGTTTTCATAACAGCTGGAGGAATTTCTTCTGGGCCTGGAGCTTTGTTGGTTGGTAAATTGTCTATCATTGATTTTATTTATCTTGTCTGTGTTTTACGTGCAACAATTTCGGGAGTGTATGTTCTAGTACACGGATGTTCTGGCTGACATCTTCTAAGGTAGAATTTCTGGCAAATTTACTGGCAATGATAATCACTTTATCAAGAGGGTCACTTGTAATGCTACTGTCTGAAGATTTTAGTGGAGGAATTGATGATGACTTGTTAAAGTTATTATTGAAAGAAATGAGAGTTGACTAGAATATTCTATTGTCATTAGGACTGTTAACCAGTTTTGTTGTTTGGTTTTGAAGAAAGATTGATTTAGCGTGATTTACTACTGCTTTTCCATGGTTTCTAGCAATTTTAAATTGGCAGAATGATTTAGATGTTTTTATTTTAAGCAATAGTTTTATGCTACTGACTTTTGGCCCGTTGCTCTGGTACAGTTGTTATCAAACCATTTTGGAGGGTTCGATCTTTTAGTGAACTGTTGACTTGGGATGAATTAATCCATACCAGCTAGTGTTAAGTCATTAATGTGGGGTTGAGTAGAACTGACATCACTAGAGAAGAAAGACTGCCATGGAATGTCAACAAGATAATTTCTAAATCCATCCCAGTTTGCCCTATCAAAGTGTCATCGGGTCACCCTGACGGGTTCTGAGCTGGGAGGTTTGGGCTAACTAATGAGCCTTTGATGAGACTGTGGTCAGGGGATCCAAGTGGTGACAGAGCTTCTATCCCGTATTGATCTGGATTAATTGTCAGGAATAGATCTAAGAGATGGGCGTTCTGGTAAGGATTATCTGGTATTCTGGTTGGATGCTTTACCAACTGCGTGAGATTAAATGATTCTGCAAACAGCACGCACTCTAGACCAGTATCGTCAGTCCTGGCTGGGAGTGACACAGCCTATTTCTACTTTCCAGAAAAGCAGAGATAATGCACAGCTTTAGTCATGGCTAAATAATACAAAAAGCTAAGTGACAGAGAATACAACACAAATGCATCAGTCTTATAAGATTAATTATACTTTTCCTCTACAGACTATGGTTGTAGTTTTTCCTTTCAGTGTTTGCTAAGAATTTTCCAAGATAGTTTCTCTATGCTGTATGTTGGTCATTCACAATTTTTTTCCTGTGGACATCATCAGAAGGTTTGGTGAGTGAGGGATGGTAGCTTCTTTGCTTTTCTATCGCCATTTTCATCTCACAGAATCATATGTCAAGCTATAGTCTCTCAGTAAAACACAAGAGTCGAAAGGACCATGAGGTCTGTTGCTGTTTACTTCTTATTGCTCCTTCGTACATAATCTTACCTGACATGGTGTTTATAAGTATTAGACGATGATATACTTTCCCTCTCCCTTCCCCCGTTCCTTCTCTGTTTCCTCTACCCCAATTCTTCCGCAGACCTATTTTTTCTTTTCATCTCATGGATTTTTTTTCCTCTCTTCTCTTTCTCAACCTCTCTTCACTTCCCTCATCACTTCACATTTTTTTTCATTTCGTTCCCCCATCCCTCAGTTTTCTTTCCGTCCCACAATATTCCTAATTTTACATTTTTCCCTCACCCATCCTTCCACAATTTTCTCTCCTTATTCCCTATTATGCCCTAACCCATAATTTTTCCTCCCCCTCCTAGACATTTTCTACCCCAACAATTTCATCTACGCTTCTGTATACATTTCCCTCCACTCGTCCATCGTTCTTCCTCTAAATTCCCTACTTCTCCTCGGTCCTTCTACCTCGGACATTTCACCTTCCCTTCACCTCCTATTTCTTTCCATCCTCATCTTTGAGTTTTCTCAATCTTCCACGAACACCATACACTCATTCCTTTCATTTTCTTTTCATTCTTCACATTCTTAACCCATTTCCCCCCTCATTATTTCCCCGTGCCCTCTTCGACCGTTCAATCTCCATGCCTGTCCATCCCTTTCCCCTCCCTCCAAACACACATTCTTTCCCTCAACCCTGTTTCCTTTATTCCTTCTCAACATCTTTCCCCAACAATTTTGCCCTTCCTTCCCTTCCATACTTTCTTCTTTCTCTCTCTATCCTGCACACTTTATTTTTGTCGCTCTCCCTCTCACTTCTCATTTTCCCTTCTCCTGCTCGACTCCCTCACCCACAAAATTATACCCCTCCCTTCCCACCATAGTTTCCTCTCCCCCAGAGCCACCCTCCCCGCCTAACAATTTCATTCTTCCTTCTCTTCTCACTACATTTTTCTACACTCTCCACAATCACCCTTACCCCATTTACAATATCCCTCCTCCCTTTTCTCCACTCACACTTTTTCCCCTACCATGTCACCCCCCCCCCCTCTTTGCTCTCCTCCCTCATTCCGGACTTGAAATCGAAAAGTCAATGTGTTACTTCCAGAGTGGAGGTCCTGAGTACATTTTGCCAGTTTGAATGCCTCGGCGCAACGAAATAAAAATCATTCAAAATGTGAGAACCCAACATTCTGAAGGACTTTTTTTTTTTTTTTTTCATACTGCACCGGTGGTGCTGGGGGCGATTTAATATTTTCGTTGCTGATGTAGATTCCAACACACACACACACACACACACACACACACACACACACACACACACAGTCTGAGATTATCAGCAGTCATTAAGAGGAAGCCATTAGGTAATTGAATATTAAAAATCATCAGGTGTCAGCAAGGGTAAATAAAATAAATTCCTAGGAAGGAAAGAAATGAAGACACAGATGGACCTTATTATCACCATTAAATCTCTCCCATCAATACTTTAAATACTATAACTTATACCTTTGAGGCTCACCTAGAGGCCTCCAGTACAGGATAAAATGGATAAATCTATAACAAGAAATCTTACTTGCGACTTTAGCAGAATTATTTCTCTCTTTTTTTTTCTTTTTTTTTATGGTACAGTGTATCCCCAGTGATAAAGGAACAGTTATACTCAAACAGTCCTTCATTCTGATCTTATTATTGTTACACCTGTAAATGTTTAACCATGGAAAATCAGAGTATTAATTTTCTCTCAGTTGACGTCTCTATGTTTCACGTTGTGATTTGAGATTTGAAACTTCATTACAGTAGTGCACAGTGCTGACGAATAATTATTTTTATACATTTAACATTAATGGTATACTTTTCACATTATGATTTGGAACTGAAAGTTTATTACAGTGTTGTATAAAGCTTAGAAATAGTTCATTTTAAACATTAGCTATTAATGGATAAATATATTCGCTCTGAATAAGAGGTGCAGGAGCCTGCAGCCCAGCACGTCCTTAAAAATTTAAATGGATGCATCAAAGAAAGTTTCTTTCTGATCCTAAGTGGCATAACAGTCTCTCTCTCTCTCTCTCTCTCTCTCTCTCTCTCTCTCTCTTTCGATAGATAGATAGATAGGTAGACAGATAGATAGATACATAGATAGATAGATAGATAGACAGATAGATAAATAGATAGATGTGTGTGTCACGGGGTTTTTGTGATTATGCAATATTAAAGAATAATATTCAATAATACTTTAAATGTATTGGTTGAGAACAGGGACAAGGAATTGACTTGTGAAAATCAAGCAATGATTTCTTTATTTCGGCTTACTTCGCCGATTCTCTAAGGACGAGAATTATAAACACTCAACAGTACACAGCAGAGACTAATTACTCACAGGTGCTGTTTATTGGTACTGTTAGCCTCTGCAGAAAGTGACTCCACCCCTGACAATCAATATCTAATGCTATTAATGATAAACAGGTTCTTGCCGGTGCATTAACTCCTGGTTGCACAACGGATTTTAAGCTAATAGAAAGGACTGGCCTAAGTACCAGTTATGAATAATGCAAAGCATTTATGCAAACTAGGAGCTATAAGTGAAATAAGCTTAATGTGGAGAAATAAAACACGAGTTTACATTACATTAAGCTCAAGCAAAAGAACTGTTAATTTATTGATTACAATTAGTTAAATTTACATTACATGTTTCAAAATGAATTCAAAATAAGGAGAACACACTCACTCGCTCACTCAAAAGCTAAACTCTTAAGCCTAGGAAAAACGAAAGAAAAATACTGGTCAGAAAATGGGCTAGGCAGGATGAACTGGGCGTCATTGCTGAGAAAGGACGCTGCCAAAAAAGCTAAATCACTACACCAGATCACACTGAGTGGAGACTTCAGGAATCCGCTGAAAAACGACCTGGTCTCACGGCACTTCAATCCTAACTGAATTCAAGTTGTGAGAGAGGGGCGAGTGTCGGCCGTGCTCTTGCTAACGGAATTAATGCGAGCGATACATGCCCATAACAAATCACTCAGCGAAAGCGTTAATGTCGCGCGCAAGGACGATCACTTACGAAACAGTGAAAAATATTCTGAAAACACTCCCGTTCGGGTGAATACATGGCGGTTGACTAAGTGATACTTACTGGGATTCCACTAGAATTCGCAGTTTCCCACCAAAGTTCAATGCCACGAGTTTGTTTAGATATATGATCGCGTGAATTCGTGACAGTGTGTGTGTGTGTGTGTGTGTGTGTGTGTGGACACTTACTCCAGTAGTCTCGGATAGCGACTCTGAGGTTGTCATTATCATACCCTGGCAACGTACCCGTCAACAGTGCGCCCAATTTCGTGTCTAATAGTGTCTAAAACAATATGCCTGTGATTTGTGGATAATAACCTATGTTCGTGTATAATAATAACCATACATAACATATTCGTGTAATATATGATTTGTGTATAATATAATACAAAATAGGACGCACTGTTGACCGGTAAGTTACCAAGGTACGATAATGACAACCTGAGAGTTGTGCACCGTGACTGTAGCACTGTAGTGTAGGGGATCATCACACTTAGTTGATGGAGTTCTGTTTTTTTTATGTGTCCGATTCTGAGCATAGGCTTCACAGCCTGTTATCAAGGAATATATACATACATACTTATATATATATATATATATATATATATATATATATATATATATATATCACCATCATCATCAGCCGTTGAGTGTCCACTGCACACTGCAATACCGGCCCATCCCTACCTAAGCAAGGACGATACAGCCAATGTATCTCTACCTAGTCTTAGGCTGTCTGGTAGAGACTGTATGTAGGGTGAGAAGTGCTTGTGAGTGTGATTGTGATGTTGGATTGGCTTTGGATGTGTGTGTAGTCTGTGAATCAAGTGTAATCGGCCCACCTTAAGCCGAGTGGGTGCAAGCATACTGGTATGCGACACTGGTTCAACCACAAACCCCTAATGTCCACCAAAGCACATCATATATATATATATATATATATATATATATATATATATATATATATATATATATATATATATATATAATATATATATATAATATATATATATATATATATATATATATATATATATATATATATATTATATATATATATATATATATATATATATATATATATATATATATATATATATATATCGTTTCGTTTTTAAAGGCTCCAACATACTTGCATGCGTCGGCCTTGGTCACCTAATGGCGGCTCTCCAGGCTGCACGATCCATTGCAGCCTCCCTGTTCAGTCCCTTAACCCTGGGGTCACATTTAATGACCTCGTCCCACGTCTTTCTCGGTCTACCCCTCATAACCCCACACCCCATATATTAACACTTCTCACCTTCCTCACCCAATTATCATCTTCCATCCTCGCAACATGTCCAAACCATCTCAATCTACCTCTTCTCATCACAACACCAATACACTCCAGTCCCATCCTACCTCTCAACTCTTCCATCTTAAACCCAGCCCCCCCAGACCTTGCACGCAGGGACACACTACACATCCACCTAATCATTGTCATCTCTGTACGTCTGAGCCTGCAAATATCCTCCTCCTTTACTGCCCAGGTCTCACTACCATACAGCATTACACTCCTGACACATGCTGCATACAAAGACCCCTTAGCACGTAGGGAGAGTCCTGTCAATGTCAGGAGAGGCAAGAGCTCCCTGAACTTCTTCCAACCACTTCTCACCCTAGCAACAGATATATATATATATATATATATGCAAGGTGCTACCCGAGAATTCCACTAACTTTAACAGAGGGAGCCAGCCACGTGCAGTTTTGCCTTTTGCCGCTAAGAGAGGTCAGCAACACCCCTTGTGCATCACAGTGGGTCCGGCCGTGTCTGTGAGCAGACGTGTTGTTGACCTACGCTTACTATCGTAACGTGGTGTGTAGGTGGTTTGGCGGTTTTGCAATAGTGGACCTCACGGAACAAAGAACCTGCATCAAGTTCTGCTTCAAGATCAACAAGACGACTGCAGTAACTCACCGGTTGCTTCAGCAAGCCTTTGGTGACAGTGCCATGCCCCAGAGCAGAACATTTTTCTGGTATAGGCTAAGCGGTTCAAGGAAGGAGGAACGTCTGTCAACGATGATGACCGTTCTGGACGACCGTCAATGGCTAAGACACAAGAAAACATCAGAAATGTTCATCAGGCTATCCTTGCAGATCATAGACGAACTATCCATGATGTTTGTGATATTGTTGGATTGTCCTACAGGAGCGTGCAATGCATTTTGTCGGACGTGTTGGGCATGAGACGCATTGCTGCAAAATTTTTGCCAAGACTCCTGAGTGAAGATAGATAGATAGATATACATCTATCTATATTTACCTGTATATATATATATATATATATATATATATATATATATATATATATATATATATATATATATATATATATATATATATATATATATATATATATATATACAGTATATATATATATATATATATATATATATATATATATATATATATATATATATATATATATATATATATATATATATATATATATATCTGATTGGAGCCTCTGTGGTACAGTGGTAGAGTGTGCGTTTCGTACACAGGTGGTCCAGGGTTTAAACTTTGGGAGTGTTCACCCGGCCACGTACTGCATTGGCCGACACAAGGGGTGCTGTGGTTGAACCAGTGTCGCATAGTATAAAGTATGCTTGCACCCAGTCGGTTTGCGCGGCCTGATTACACTTGGTTCACAGACTACACACATCCAAAGCCACTCCAACACTACAGTTACACTTACAAGCACTTCTCACCTTACATACAATCTCTACCAGACAGCCTTGTCATAAAGACTTTGTAGTTACTTGTAGAGAAGTATATTTTAGACTTGTGGTCGAGCGGCTTTTATATCTTGTAGTAGTTTCCCCACCAGATGTCATGTAGTGACGGGAGAGGTAAAGAATAGTATGGGACTATTTTTATTTGTCTTGGAAATATTAAACAGGTATAATAGTATAAGTCCTGGGTAGCTACCTCCCTGTCTCGCTATCTCTCTCTCTCTCTCTCTCTGGCTAATCTCCGTCTCGACCTCTCTCTAGGGTCGCTTGTCTCCTTCCCTCTAGCCTGTTCGGTGGCTCATCTAGGTCTGAGCTCTCTTTCCTAAATTCTGGTATAGCAGGGGTGTGTCACATGTGTTCCTCGTGGGTGGACTAGATCTTTCTCACGAGAGGACTGCTGAGCTAACTGCATCATCTCCTTACTGGCCGCTGTCGTCAGCTTTCCTCAGTGTAAGCGTTTAGCGCTGCTCACTTCTCGCAAACACAACACCTTCTCATCATTTGACTTCCTGCTTCTATCTGTCTCTCTATCTATCTATTTATCTATCTATCTAGTATGATTTGCAATTATAATATGGAGACCTACCACATTGCTCTGCCGCGCAAAATGGCGTACCATCGACATTTAATAGTCATAACATATTAATACATATTATATATACATTATAATGAACTTATAAGCTAATTAAGTGAAATACATAATATTGTAAAGTAACATAATTGTATGAATATTGTATACATATATTATTCATAGTAAATAGTGATTATTCAGTAATATTACGCATATAATTGTGCAATGGTAATACTGCTAGGTTATTACATTACATATTTGAGTTATCACTTTAGTAATGTCTAATATTTCACCTAACTTGTATGATGATACTGGTAATACAGAATTGTGCTATAATTGTATGACTTATAATATTGTACTAACATTGTGGTACTACATAATTGTAACATTTTATGAATTGTTACCAAATATTGTGTTAATGCATAATTGTGTTGGCCTTATAATTGTAGTTACATAAAAGTTACATCTTGTTAATGCAACTGTTTTGTCGTTACATAATTGTTACATATCGTTTGTAGGTACATAATTGTTGTTAAAGTTACATAAAAGTTACATCTTGTTAATGCAACTGTTACATAATTGGCAAAGTGTAACATAATGCAATCGTTTGTCGTTACATAATTGTTACATATCGTTTGTAGGTACATAATTGTAGTTAAAGTTACATAAAAGTTACATCTTGTTAATGCAACTGTTACATAATTGGCAAAGTGTAACATAATGCAATCGTTTGTCGTTACATATCGGTTGTAGGTACATAATTGTAGTTAGTGTAACATAATGCAATCGTTTGTCGTTACATAATTGTTACATATCGTTTGTAGTTACATAATTGTAGTTAGTGTAACATAATGCAATCGTTTGTCGTTACATAATTGTTACATATCGTTTGTAAGTACATAATTATAATATGGAGTAACATAATTGTAATAACTGCAGTCCTAACATATGCTGCGGTCGATGATAGTGATGATGTTTCGTGCCACTTGTATGTGGAGACAACAATTTGCTTTTTTGTTTGTAGTTTATGTGGTATTTTGGCATATATAGTAACATTTACACTTATTTTCATTTGTTTGTTATGTGATCTTACTTTATTTCTCTTTTTTTTTTTCTTACTTTTCTTTCTTTCTTTTTTGTATTTTTTTTTTCTTTTTTTTTTTTTCTATAGTTTGTTTTTCTTTGCTTGTGTACGCTTTTTTCCATGTTGTTCATGGTTACATAATTACTGGCTAATTTCCTTGGGATACTTTTTCAAAGTTTAGTTTATATTGCACAGATACTATAAAATGATATTATATAGTCCCATATTTTGTTATTTTATATAAAATATATATATATACACTATATACAGTATTAACTATACACACTGACTTGTTGTTCACCTGTACCTATCGTGAGTAATATGTGTGTCAGCACTGTGTGGAAATCATTGTCTTCACGATTGTGTTGAAGATGTTCACTCTTGCTAACGGCATTTGTGTTGGCCATTTTTTTTTTTCTAGTTTACCTTGTAACTTAATTTGTATGTTTCCACTAGGTAGCTTTAATTAATAAATGTTAAATACAGTTCTTTTAATTGCTCACTGAGTAACTGTGATGGTATATTTTCTTTATTACTTTGTAGATATAATTAATGTATAGTTGTATGTATGAAACACGTATTTTACGTAGGTATAAATGGTAACACTCGTTGGTAGTAAATAAATGTTATAATAGATGAATGAATATATACAGTGTAGAATATTTATTGTTGGTGATTATTTAGTGTTTGAGTTATGCAGATAACTGAAGTAAGTATGTGTATTTAAACTGTAACTATACAGCACGTTTTATATGTTTGTGCAGAAGCTTATTGTCTATCACTGTGTATTGTATAAATGAAGTAATTATGTAACTTACTAATTTTTACCGTGGTGGGAAATGGTGTGAGTGGTGGTGCAGGTGGTGTGTTGACTGACGTGGCGTCTGTTCAGCAAGCACGCATGATGACCTCAACTTCCCACACTGGTAGCTGTGGTGAGTGAATGAGTAGCGATGAGTAACTTGAGTGAAGACGAGTGAGTAAGATGAGCTGTAAATCGTGTCTCACTCTTCGTTTGTTTGTTCCCTTTATTCTATGTGGAAGTTTTCTCTGTCCTTTTCTCTAGTGATTTATTCGTTGTGGGATGAAGACTGCCGCTACTTGTAGGTGCGTGTAGAAGATTATACAGACGACGTAGAGTTGTTAATTGTAGTTGATTGTAGATGGCTGTAGTTGATTGTAGATGGCTGTAGACTTTGTAGAACTGAAGCTAACCTTGTAGTCTCGGTTGCTTTTGTAGAAATTTGCTTTTAATTCGGAGACGATGTCCGCAGATTTGCTGGTTTGTCGTTAAGCTACTTGCAAGGCGTCGAGTGATCTCTTGACCTCTGCATCAGCGTAATGATCTGGGAGACGGAGGGGGCAGGAGCTGATATTGTTGGTTGTTGTCAATCTTGATATTTTGTAGGAATTTAATGTTGATTCGTAGACGAGGTTCGTATACGTTCGCTGCTACCAAATGTCATAAAGACTTTGTAGTTACTTGTAGAGAAGTATATTTTAGACTTGTGGTCGAGCGGCTTTTATATCTTGTAGTAGTTTCCCCACCAGATGTCATGTAGTGACGGGAGAGGTAAAGAATAGTATGGGACTATTTTTATTTGTCTTGGAAATATTAAACAGGTATAATAGTATAAGTCCTGGGTAGCTACCTCCCTGTCTCGCTATCTCTCTCTCTCTCTCTCTCTGGCTAATCTCCGTCTCGACCTCTCTCTAGGGTCGCTTGTCTCCTTCCCTCTAGCCTGTTCGGTGGCTCATCTAGGTCTGAGCTCTCTTTCCTAAATTCTGGTATAGCAGGGGTGTGTCACATGTGTTCCTCGTGGGTGGACTAGATCTTTCTCACGAGAGGACTGCTGAGCTAACTGCATCATCTCCTTACTGGCCGCTGTCGTCAGCTTTCCTCAGTGTAAGCGTTTAGCGCTGCTCACTTCTCGCAAACACAACACCTTCTCATCATTTGACTTCCTGCTTCTATCTGTCTCTCTATCTATCTATTTATCTATCTATCTAGTATGATTTGCAATTATAATATGGAGACCTACCACAGCCTAAGCCACTTGGTAGAGATACATTGGCTGTATCGTCCCGACTTCGGTCGGGATAGGCCGGTCCTGCAGTGGATGCTCAAACGGCTGATGATGATGATGATATCTGATTATAAAACCTTGTGAAAATAATTAAAAACTAATCCATTATCCTAAATCTAATAAACCTAACAAACAAATCCCTGACCTATACTAAAACCCAAAGATACAAATTGACAAACCTGCTCTAATAGGAAAAAATACCTCAACCAACAGAACATCATCGACTGCAGATGTGGAATGCCTCTCTACATTACTTACCTGTACTTATCACCAGCTGACTCTCGGTCTAGGCATGTGGTTTCACATAGGGGGCATCAATATGTTAAAAAAAAAAAAAAAAAAAAAAAACAGATGGTTCTAGAACTATTCCATCTACATCGACTGTCGACCCTAACTAAGAAAACTTATACAAACAGATGGAACTCATGTACATATTTACAAAAACTGAAGTGCTTCGCCCAACTGAACATCATCGACCGAAAATGCCCAACTGTTTTCTATATTGCACACTTGCACTCATCAACTCGTGACTATTATGCGAGGCACATCGTTTAATGTAGGGGACATCAATTTAAGAAATAGGATAGTCAGAAGCAGGAACTATATCAAATAAGTCAACTGTCAACCCCAATTAAAAATATAATCTATCCATATTTACAGTCGTCAAAAGCCATAATCACAAAGGAAAAGTGTCATCACTTGGATCAATTCGGTCCCTTTCAGAAATGCCATCAATTTATCAATTATACCAACATCTCCATCACCGAAGATAGTGGAAAGGGTGAGAGTCACGTCTGCTGCTACACAGTAATTAATGAACGAAGCACATTCATGAATAAATCGCCAACAGTGTAGGATGATATGACTGATAGATAACACCACACCACTGATGTTACAGTGTGGTGAAAATTGTGTCTCAATATATGGCAACATATGGGTGAGCCAAGTACAGTTCATCCTCAGCCTTGCTAATGCTTTTTCTCCTTGGCGACTGGGGCGATTTGGTGTAGCCCAATCAGGAATGGCTTAGTGTTGGAATATTAAGCCTGGTCCACTGACCCTGCCACAGAAGATTTATTGATTTCTTTCCTAGGAAGGAACATACTAAGTCTCCTCCAGTTCCACAGCCGATTTTGGAAGTAGTCAGCCTGCTCATTACCGTAGATATGACAATGACCAGGCACCCAGATCGGCGTGCAGGACTTGTTGCATGAATGCAGTTTATTAACAATGGAGCCCTACATCTAATTAGAATCCCTCGTGCAAGAAGCAAATGCTGACTTTGAATCTGAAAATATGACAAATGACTCATGTCTAGAAGACAGGGAGTAGTCTATGGCTTTATCAATTGCAAAAAGTTCGGATGTAATCACAGATGTATGAGTCGGCAACCGATACCTGAGGGTACAATCAGTCGACCACACGCTAGCACCCTCACATTCACTCGACTTGGAGCCATTGGTGTACAATTGGTGGAACCTCTATTGGTTAATCATGAGATCACGAAACAAGTGGTGGACCTCCACTTCTGGCACCCTGGTCTTCTGTAGCGGGAGCCCTGATACAATAACAAGTTTGGGTTGCTCCCGACGCCGACAGATTTGGAAAGTATGTGTAGTGTAAACAAGATCTGAAGACCCTAAGGTAACTTCTTCTGTAACATCAACCATGAATCTGAAGACAAAGTTGTCGAAGAACGCATGTGTAAATTGTACATTTGTCTCAATAACTGGTTAGCTGTATGATTAACTGTAACCATATTCTTCCAGATCATAAGAGGGACCACAGCTATATACCTGGAATGTTACAGCTTTTAATGAGGGACAACATCTACAGTATATATCTGGAAAGTTACAGCTTTAAAGCATTTGTGATTTTCTCTATAATGTGTTGCAAAGGAAAAAAACTGAGCAGATATGAATTTGGTACATTCCAATAGGCTAAATGACAAAATATTAAGTCAAAATTATTCAGAAAACATTTTTATCACGGGGTTTTCAACCAAATACCTGTACCTCAATAGTTTCTGAGATACTTCATTTTCAAATATGCATTTTTTTTTAAAATTAAAATGACTGCATCGCATTAAAAAATAGGTTGTCATTCATATTTGGCGCAAAGGATTGAGTTACCCAAGGGTACTGTCATGTGTAATATCGTTAAGATCGAAGACAAAAAAGTGAAAATAAAAAGAACAGTAATAATACTGACGAAACAAGAAGCTTCACCATTTATATGGTGAAGCTTAAAAATCATTCTAATTCGAATTATAAGAGCTCCTTCTGCGTAGATATGGTAATGTTCTCATATATATATATATATATATATATATATATATATATATATATATATATATATATATATATATATATATAGCAAAGATATCGGTAATAACGGTGTGCTTGTCTCGAAAAGACACTTTTAAGTGTCGCATGTCAGTAAATATCTTAGAGCATGATCAAAATCCTGCAACAAATGTGAAAACTGCAGCACTAACAAGCACGATACATATCCCACAACATCTAGAAGCAATGCAAAAATCGCTATAGCCTACTAAATATGAGATCACGAATACAATGAGCCTACTACAGCAACGACAACAATTTCATACATGGTGCACATTCTTCGGTACATCCAAGTACAGCAACGAAATTCAGTAGAGCATCATAATTAGCATCTATTCTACATTAATTTATTGCCCGAAAGAAACCATATTACGGTAATTACAATAACAAATACGACTATTACATAAATATGCCCAGTACGAATTCCACGACTGACAACCGTTCCAGATTAAATAAAGATTACTTGAACCCCCATACTGTATGTACATACAAACCTCACTACAACAAAATAATCGCCACAAATACAAACAGTAAAAAGAACAATTACTCGTATATCGAGTTAAATATTTTCAGTCACCAATAGCATCGACAGATACCAATCGATGCACGCAATCACATCACAATACCAGATCAGTAGGACCTGCAATTTTACGACACCATTACCAGGAACAGATTCAGTTCAAATATAACAGATCCTACTATAAATATAACGACAATAACAACAACAACAATCCTAATAAAAATCCGAAAATAAGTCACCTGCAGTCAAAATACAAATCCCAGGACAGATCGAAGCTGGCAAAAAAAAAAAAAAACTGCGTAATTACAAACTTCAGCACAACAGCAACAACAGCATCATCAAAAACACACGCCTCCAGTTTCGGACCTACATTTGTTGACTAAAGCGAATTCGCGCGCTTTAGCCTCTGGCTCAAAGCCGGAGTGAATCATTGCTACGGAAATTCAGCTCAACACACGGCTTCATCTGCAGCAGCTGGCTTGTTTGGTTGCCACGTATTTTGTTTTACGTCATCATGGTTTAACTTTCCTTTGTATCTTTTCTTTATGGCATACTGCAATGGTATAGGTTCTCATCAAATTTTTTATCATCCCATCGACATTAGGTGTAGGCATTATTTTATTTCGTCATATTCTGTCTAGGTAAGCGTCATTTGACATTTTCTCTCATTATTTTATATTGTATCATTATTTTAACCTCAAACCAGTGCTATGTCTGTTTTAACTGGCATTGTTTCTTTCCTTCGTTGTCTGCTTTACATCATTTTGTTTTAATTTTGCTTTGCCTCTTTATCTAATTTCTTAGCAAGGATTTTTTAACTATAAATCGTTGCCGTTGGTGTATGTAGATATCATATTCAAGTTAGCATCAGAATATATATATATATTTTTTTTCATGTGGGAGAAGTCCTATTAGTTCAGAGGCTTAATGTACCGATTTTGAACAATCCTTTCTCTCCTCTTGGTATCTTAAATCAGGACAAAACCAGATGCCACCAAGAGGCACTGGTTTACTCTGCTTATACTGTGTCTTCATTCTAGTGTGATCTAGTGGTCTCATTATCTTTTTCTGTATGACTTTAAATTAGGCAACCAACAAGGTAGGCATTATTTTCTTGGGTAATATTTTCATATACTTGAATCTGGTTTCATTCTGTTTTCTCTCTTCATTATGATTTAATCCAATTTTCCCCACCATTTTCATATTTCTCATTCTTTCTGATTAAATAAAACAGATCTGGACTCCATCCTTAACAGCAAGCATTGTTTATTGCTAGTCATTTCTTCGCCCGGGACATGTCCGGCAAGATATTGTTTTTGGTCGAGTTTGTTTCTTTGTTTGTTAGCAACATTACAAAAAAACTGCTGAATGAAATTACATGAAACTTTCAGGACATGTGGGTACTGGTCCCAAAAGGAAGTAGATAATTTTTGGAGGTAATCAAGTGACCTTGAAAGGTCCAAATCATGATCACGGATTTTGAAAGGACTATGACTAGAAACGGGTTGAAGATAGCTTTTTTTTTTTACTATTATCAACATACAGGAACTCCCATTTGGGCTTCCATTTGGCACCAAGGCCTTTGACCCTGAATGATCTTGGAAGGTCAAACTCAAGGTCATGGATAATAAGGGGGCTATAACTTGAAACTGGTTACAGATAGATAATTACTATTATCAACAAATAGGAAGTCCCATAAGTTTTTTTTTTTTTAATTGGCACTATGACCTTTGACTTTAAGTGACCTTGGAGGGTCAAACTCAAAGTCACAGATTTTCAAGGGGCTATAATTCAAAACTGGTTGAAGATAGAAATACTGTTAACAAGTTGTAGGAAGTCTCATGTGGACTTTTGAATTGGTACCATGACCTTTACTCTTGAGTGACCTGGAAAAGTCAAACACATGGCAAGCAGAAGTTGAAGTTTGGGAAAAATTTACTGTTATCAACACTGTAACTCATTATGGCATATTTTACGAAGAAATAATACTGACAGACAACAAGCTCCATTTCAATTGCTCCATTTCCTTAGACTTAACTTGTTCATTGACAATGGCAGTTCCGATTCAGTATTTAACAGCAATAAAATCACTGCTGTCGGGCGAGGTTTGCTGCGCCTGGCACCACTTTTTTTGTCTTCAGGAAATTTTGGTTTGGCTCATCATTATGTTTTTAATAACTCTTATATTATGTATTGTATGTATCTTTTTCGTTCCATTGTTTTGTTGTATCATATTGTTTTCCATTCAGGTTTCCTTATCTTCTAGTCACGTCATCATTTAATTTGGATCACTTGAATATTGAAGTTCCCACTGCCACATCCATTGTTTTAGTCTTTTTTTTTTTTTTTTTTTTTTTTTTTGCTATATTTCATTTAGAGATGATTTTTTTTTTCTCTCTTAATGTGGCATCACTTGTTACTCGGACCGAACCGTAATACGAGTAGAAGCTGTTTTATTGCGTTGCATGATAATGCTTTGGTTTAATGGTATAATACTTATTTGCTTTGGTTAATTTTGACAACTAAAATTCTAAGACAGACACTGGAATAATATGGAGCATTACACCGAAAGGGCTATTTTTGCAGACCGCAGCTGCACTCATAGACACAGACCTTTTTTTTTTTTTTTTATCGTATCCTTCTTATATCATTTTCGTTTAACTCTGTGAATCTTATTTTAGTTTGCATCAGTTATATTTTTGTGTTCGATTATTATTTGCAACATTTAGTTTACCAAAATCTGGTAAACCCATAGCAAGTGTTTGCAATGCTTTGTTGCGTTATATTTTAATTTATATAACTAGAGGGACACTGAGTGGATTGCATCTCTCCAACAAGGGCAATCTGATTTCCAAAACACTCTTCATAATGGGTAAGGTTTTCTCATCACTGATTAGGGTTTCACAAAAAGTGTTTTATGGATCCAGAATCTGCAATACGATCCGGATCCGTCGAAAAAGTCAATCGATTGACCTGGGCTTATCTATCCACCAAATTTGGTCCAAATCTCTCTTTTACTTTTTGAGTAATTCAGCTAAAAGACAAACAAACAAATAAACAAACAAACAAGGATGAAACCATATTCTCCTTGTCGGAGAGAGTGTACGTTAACATGTTGGTGCCAGGTTAAGTACAGGTACAGTACTGATTATTCTCTTGGGCTGCATAACATTATAATACACTGCTTTATTTGTTTCACCCAAGCATCATCCATACTATACAGTATACCGTTTATGCTGAGCAGTAGAGACCTACATAAAGGTATTTTTTTTTTTTTTCCTCGTTCTTACCAACACTCGTTGCCACGACTCTGAGCCTGTATTTAAGTCGAATATACTGAAAAATTAGCATAAACATACTTGGCCCTAATCTCATAACGCCATTCCCAGATTTTCTACAGGCTTTAAATAATGTTCCATAAAAAGTGAGAAAAGGCATATATATATATATATATATATATATATATATATATATATATATATATATATATATATATATATATATCCAACCCTACCTTTGCCCCATGAGGAGCGTAGGAGCCCGGGGCTAGGCATGTTGGTATTGACATTTAAGATGAGAGTGACCAGCCTCACTCAGTCCTGAGTGGCATTACGTGAGCAATAACCCCAACCATCCCTTGGATATAAACCTTCACTAGCTCAATCCGATTGGAGGGCCGTTATTACCCACTAAACCACCAGGTGCCATAACTTGGTTGTATGGTTACCACCCAGCATAGTAAATGGTTTCCTGGTGTACAGAAAACCATTTGGCTTGTCGATCAGTGTAGAGTCACCCACAGGCAGAAGAAGAGCGAAGAATGAAGGAACGAAAGACAAAAGATGGAGTGTATAGTCACCCGCAGGCAGAAGGACGAGGAAAGAATTAAGTAAAGAAAGTCAGAAGAGGGAGGAAGGAAAGGAGGGAGGATAGGAAAGGGCAGACACCCGAGAGCAGCACTACATCGGGTCAGTGGATGGTGGGTGCCCCCACCTTCCACCAAATATATATATATATATATATATATATATATATATATATATATATATATATATATATATATATATATATATATATATATATATATATATCGTCACCCTCATAAGGAAATTGCCTAAGTCATTCTTTCTACTTTTCGGGAAATCGAAAAAAAGCTGTCTCATTTTCTTAAGTTTCAATGACTTAGGCTAAAACTTGAGGCGCATTTTAGATCACTCACAGCCTACACCTGGCAAAGAAAGCTATACCATTAGGTGCGCTATGTGATGAAGAATTGATTTAGGCAAAAAACCACAAATTGCCGAAAAATGACTCGGGCAGTTTTTTTTTTTTTAATGAGGGTGACGATATATATATATATATATATATATATATATATATATATATATATATATATATATATATATATAGAGAGAGAGAGAGAGAGAGAGAGAGAGAGAGAGAGAGAGAGGGCCGTTATGAGCTCGGTTAGGTGTGCAGTGATGTGAGGGATATGTACAGTACAGTACTTGGTCAGAGGGAAAGTTGCAACAGCGTTGCGTTGCCTGTGTTTCTGTCTTGTTTTCGTTACCGCCAGACTATTTAAGTAAGCGTAATAGAGACCGACCGTAGTCAAATGGTTAGAAATAGTCGCCAGTAACCCCTTCACTATTAACCTGATGCATATGTGGCAAATAATATGCTGCAGTTTTATTTGATGTAATTCACTTTTAATCCATTCAACGCCATGGCGCCTTGATGTATTATTCAAGTTCATTCTATTTGATTTAGCTCAGGAGGGACTAATATAATGAATAGGTTACATGCAGTTTCCATTAAGTACTTCATCCATGGGAAATTTTGGTATCATTTTATGTACGACAACAAAGACTTAATACTGCGTTAAGAAGGATTTCTATTTGTGAACGGGTTAAACAACGCAATATCTAACAATCATTACGAAATGTCTCTCCAGGGTAAATAAAATTGTTTTTAATATCAAGAATATAATATGAATATATCATTGCTGTGAAGAGGTCTACACCTTCACTATAAGCTGATGTCCCTGCAGGAATTACTGTAAGCATTTATGTAATATACTGTACTTCACATTCCTTCAGTCCTTCCGCACAGAGACTCATTTTTACACTCCACTTGACAAAGTCAGAGGAGGGTGTTGTTAGCAGTGGTAACAATACGTTTCCGCCCAGAGCTGGGTGGCTGGACGGCAGGGCAGCTGGCCGGGGGTGGAGTTCTCGTTCCGTGCCAGAAATAAAAAAGTATTCACCACAGAGTCACGAAATTCACAGTTATGTGTCTTTCAGTGCACCAGTGCCCTTTTAGATTGAGTGCTGTGTCTTAATTAGTTTTATCTATTTATCTATCTATCTATCTATATACGTGTCTTAGATAATTTTATATATATATATATATATATATATATATATATATATATATATATATATATATATATATATATTGAAAAAAGTTAAGTAAAATAGTTTTTTTTCCAGAGATTTCAATGTCACCTAGACAAGGAATCTGGATGGTCTAGGTTATGTGTCCTCAAGCGTTCTTCTTTCGCCAGCCTTTAAAAGAAAAGATTGCGGGGGTGAGGGCCATTATGCACTTGGTTAGGCATGCAGGGAGGTAGGGGTTATGTGCTTGAGCAGAGGAAGAGTTGCAACAGCATAGGGTTGTTTATGCTGTATTTTTACCAGTCACGATAGCGAAGCTGCTCTTGTTTTCAATTTATGTGTGTGTGTGTGTGTGTGTGTGTGTGTGTGTGTGTGTGTGTGTTGGTGCGATAACTTCGCAACCACTTAAGATATAATCACAAAATTTTGCAGGTGTGTAGTAGGGGGGGGGGAAATGGGATCAAGGGTTCTAAATTGGTGAGAGTAGGTCAAAGTCTGTCTGTCTGTTACCACGATAACTTTGCAGCCCCTCATGATATCACAAAATTTTGTAGGTGTGTAGTAAGGATGAAAAGCTCCTACGAGTTCGGAATTGGTGAAAGTAGGTCAGGTCTGTTTGTCTTTTTTTTTTTTTTTTTTTATGTGACCGACTCTGGGCATAGGCTTCACAGCCTGCTTTCAAGGCCCAGTAGTCCTCCTACGAACCGCACACCTCTACATGTCACCACTTCGGCGCTAACACCCACCGTCCATACTGAATACATGCTAGGGCTATCTCATACAGGACTGGTGTATTGGTATTAGCGGGGGTATTTTTACGACATGTCGGCGGGCCTTCTGGTAGATCAGTAAAGTCTGATTTTTCTGAAATTCAAATCCTTAAACTGTTCCCTGCCTCAGCGGGATTTGAACCTGGGTCCGTCAGGACTGCAGGCCAACTCTCTACCGATTGAGCCACCGCCTCCCCCATGATAACTTCACAGCCGCTCGATATCATCACAAAATTTTACGGGTGTGTAGTATGGATGATAATCTTCTACGAGTTCGAAATAGGTGAAAATAGGTCAAGGTTAAGGTCATATTCTGAGCCGCGCTAGATATGTATAAGCTCGCGGTTAGTGTGATTCCCACTTTGGAGACCTCTAGTTTATGCTTGATACCACAGGGCCACTTTATTCAACACAGAAGGGATCCGGTGTAGTCACTGGGTTAGAAACAGTCTCAGTCAACCCTTCTCTGGTAGGTACGTTCTCCTAAGCTGAATTAAGTCGTCGGCGGATAGCGCTAACCTCTTTGCTCCGGTGACGTGTTTCCTATTGTTTTTGCTACCATCATACGATTTAGCCGGGTATAGGAGAGATTGTATGCACTGGGGAGATCAAAAGCTTCCTTTATTTACCCCTTTAGTACAAGAGGTCTCTTCTAAGCTGAATGAAATAAATAGGAAGTGGTAGGAGTATACAACAAAAACACATCATTGGACTGAAGAAATTAAACACTGCCTCGAAGGCAGTGATAAGAAACAGGCAAGTGAGTATGGAAATGAAAAAGTTATTACATGACAGTATTGTGATACGAACTCTAACGTATGGAAGTGAAGCTTAGACTTTGCTGGAGGGACAGAAGTCAAGAGTGAAAGCAGTGGAAATGAGTTATTTGAGAGGAGCATGTGGAGTCACATGGAGAGACAGACTGACAAATCAGGATGTGAAGGAGCATTGTGGTGTGGATGTGCATGTGATAGGAACCGTTAGGAGAAACACACTGAGGTGGTTTGGCCATGTGGAGAGGATGGAGAGTTAGAGACTGACTAGGAGAGTGTATGTGAGTGAGGTGGAAGGGTAGAGAGGGAGGGGAAGTCAAGGATGAGATGGAGGGATGGAATGGAGAGGTATATGAGGGAGGAGGTGTGAATTGGGAGCAGGGCAATGGAATGGCGGGGGACAGGGTGACGTGGAGGCGATTTGTTTGTGGCCACCCCGTAGAAGGGATTAAGGCGTCTGGCAATAGATAGACAGATAGAATAGATAAGAATAGAAGCAATGGAGATGGAATTGTTAACGAATTTCTTTGGACTACTTAGATCAGAAAGGGGGGAAAAATAGGAAATTTCGTAACAAAGAGGAGTAGGAAAGAGTGCTGATCGTAAGATGTGTGTGTGCTTAGAAGGTCTGATCACATAGGTAGGATGAAAGTAAGGCAGAGAAAAATATAGTTGTGAAGATTTAACCCTTCGTTAGTCCTGTGGGGTATTCAAACGTGGTTAGTCCGGTGGGGTGTTACATCACCCCAATACAAAAATACATGTAGTGTTACTAACATGTAAAATATATTCATACTGCTGCTTCAGCATATATCTGCAATCACTAATGAAAAGACTGAATGCCTTGTAGGTGGTGTTTATTAATTTATAATAATAAAATACAGTCAATTATAATATCATTAAAAAAAAATAACAAATGGACTCATATCTCATTTGTCAGGCAAACACGAACAGGAAAATACATTTTATGAATTTTAAAATCAGTATAATGATAAACATTATGCAAAAATAAGATTAAAAAAAAAAACAATCTGTATCACAATATGATCTAAATGGTTAGCTTGATGGAGTGACTGGACACCCCAGGGAGGGGGAAAGTGCCCCTCTCTCTCTCTCTCACTACAGCAGAGACAGGACTAAACCAATCCACAAGCTCCCTCCCCTCACTGAATCAGGAGAGTACTGGAACGGAGAGAAATATTCGAATTACCTGCTAGAAAATATGAGCTTTAAAAAAAAATTGGGATGCCAAAACAGCCCACCTGACTAACGAAGGGTTAAACGAGATGAGGAAAGCTAGGAATGATATGGACATATATTAAATTCGGATGTGTGAATAAACGAGATGTGGAAGTAGTGGAAGAAAAAGAACCATTAAAAGACATACATGGATAAGTGGTGTTTGGACGGCGGTTCACTAGACAAGGGTTCCATACCATATTATTCCCCGGCAGCCTACGCAATGGCTCTATTCAACATATATTATGAGACGCAATAGTTTTTGGATTGTTTGGCGTATGAGATGGAGCCATGGATTCTTTAAGCCTTGGATGATGAATTTGTTAATGGATGTTTGTCCCATTATTTCTAGACGCTGTTTTCATAATTCTTGAACATTTGTACTTTTTGGTTGTTTCAGGATCGCTCCAGCTCCATGTAAGTGGACAATGAGAACAAAAATAAAATATACTGTAAAAAACACCATTGTATTGTGTGTGTGTTCTCATTTATTTCACTTTGCTTCTTTTTTTTTTTTCGAAGGAAATTTTGACTAATTAACTGATTACATTTTACTGGTAAGTTTTCACGACATGACAGCGTTGGGTTTCTGCAATTGCGAATGAATTTTTTTGTCGATTGCACTAGTTAAGGGAAAAAATCGTCCTGAGGAAATTACAGTAGGTGTACCAAAATTTTCATTATCATTTCAACCAAAGACGAATTAAAGGATATTGCCGCTGCAGTATGAAATGGTTGTCAAACAGAAGGGAATAAAGAAGGATATCTCTAACCTCATTTATTGTGATGAACATCCTTTGGTAGTATCAATAATTAAATGAAAAGCGCCATTATACGTACAGTTCAAACAAGCCTAAATATAGCAAACATTCGTCACCTTAACGCCTTATACATTATCTTGCATTCTCCACACAGTTTGTTCAGACTGTTAGAGAAAGGTGTCTTTAAACTGGTTTTTCTGTAATTTACACCTGGGTTTTACATATTTTACTTGATTTTGTATCAGTTTTATCGATCTGACAGTTTCACACAAGAAAAGTATTAACCCATATGACTTACTTTAATACCATTTAAGCGTGTAACACAAAACCACCAGAGTCTGCCACCGATTATCTATCAGTTGCATTCACTATATTGTTGAATAAATAAATAAATGTATTTATTTATGTTTCGTTATTTGTACTCCAATCAAATTTTCCCCCATAATTTACCTCATACTCACTGTTTTCTTAAACCAATAATGGGCAAAATCTTTATAAACTCCCACTCATAATATACACAACCATAATCAGCACTTATCCCATCCATGCCGAACCCCATCCTCAGGTGATTAACAAATACATGATGATGATTTTCCCGTTTCAACAATTTTTCTATAAGGTAGTAGTAATTGATTTCCCCCCTGTATACTTTACCTCCTAATGTACAGGACTTTCTGTACTCTCCACTTTTTTTTTTTAACCTAAGCCATAAATCGCAAATTCATCTTTAATGCCGTTCTTAATACTATATCACCGTTTCAATCGGCTTTTACCTTTTTTCACTTTATATTTCCTCTTTTTATTTACCATTTATTAACCCCCACCCCCTACCACATCTTTGATTCCAACCCGCTAAACCCCAATTTATCTCAACCCCCTACTCGTAACTCACAATTTTTAATCAGTGTTTTCATTCAAGCTTATATCCTTTCTTATATATTTTTTTACCTATACTCGTTTTGTTCCATCGTACAACCCCAAAATTTTCACCTTAATTTCTTAACTAATTCAGCCCACCATTTTCTTTTTATTCAGGTACAGATTGCATGCTATTTTCTTGATAAGAGCTGTCAGGAGAAAGACTGGAAACAGTCAAACCTGGTGACTTTTCTTTTTAAAAATCCCCACTCTCGTGTTCTGAGCCTGTAAAACTGAAGATTATCTATAACTCCCACTTAATCAGTCTTTCATTTTTCTCTATGTTTCAGACTTTCGATAAAGACCTGAAAGTACTGTACGTTCCCTAAGGATCAGCCAACTTCTTATGTTACACACATAACTACAGGTCACCACATTCAGTCAGATTATGCCCATCTTAAACTCCTTCTCCTATTCTACTGTGCCTTTTTTAATCTTCCTTTCTGTATACGAGCTCTCCCAAGCGGGAGACTTCGACATAGACTTCCGCCACCGGGAACCTCCTCAGTTACCCACCTTTAAGCTGGCCTCTCTTTAATCCATTCCCTCGGGGTAAACGTAGAAAGAGCGTCGTTTTTAATCGCTGGGGTCGGACACGCATAATAGTGAGTAGTAGGGGTAGGCAGCCCCAACCGGGGAAGTACTACCGCCAAGGTAACGGGAGACTCACGGAATAGCCTGGATTCCATTTTCTCTCATAGACCTTGGTAGCTGGTTACACATCTTTCTGCCTCACACATCAGAGGGCATCAGGCTGCCCTCCTTACACAACACACACATCCACAATATATCACATTGCCTTAAACCAGCTATCCTCTCTCTATAAAACACCGATCTTGTCATTATATATCATACATATTCCACAACACATCCCTGTTCCCCTCCCCCATAAAAAGAACCATGGCTGCTGGTATACTGGGAATTAGTGTGGTGGTTTCTCAGATGACCACCACCGGCAGGGCTGGGTCGTCTGCACAGGGCCCTCCCGGTCGTCATCAGGCGACTGTGCCACCTTCAGTGTTGTGGCGCCCCCAAACTGCTTGGAAGTGCTGTAAAATTTTCTTCTGCAATATTAGGGGACTTCACTCCAACATCAACTCTGTTCATAATTTCCTCAAGTTTGAATCTCCAGATCTGCTATTTCTGACAGACTCAAGTAAGCTTTACCTCTGATTTAGCTAGGTTAAATTTTCCTGGTTATATCTTGATTGTGTCCTCCCTGTGGAAGGGGAGGACAGAATCTGGCCGCACTATGGGTGGTACTACTACTCTGAGGTCAGGTTGTGTTGGGAAGAATTCTGCCACCGTATTCCCTGCGTGCCGTAAAAGGCTAATAAAAGGATCGGGGTGAGGGGACTAGGGATCCCCTCCTCTGTTTCTTTTTTTTTAAGTTCCGAAAAAGAGACAAGCCATAGCAAGGGATGGGGGACTAAGTTATCCTCGTACCCTGAAAATTGGGTCTATGAATGTGCGTGGATGTAGTACAATTGAAACTAAAAGAGAGGAGATTGGGAGAATGTTTGTGAGAAGAAAGTTGGATGTGTTAGCTTTGAGTGAAACAAAGATGAAAGGGAATGGTGAGTCTAAGTTTGGAAGTGTAAATGGAAGATTGTCAGATGTTGATAGAGGATGGACAAGAGATGGTGTGGTCTTGTTAGTGAGCCCGGAAGTGCAGCAGTGTGTGATTGAATGGAAGGAGGTGTCATCGAGACTGATGTGGGTGAAAGAGAAATTTGAACTTGAGTTGTGGGTATTTGTAAGTGCATACGGGTCTGGTAACGAAAGGGATTCAGAAGAGAAGGAGTCTTTCTGAAATGATGTTGATGAGTGTCTGCAGAGTTTTGGAGTGAATGTGAATGTGGTAATGATGGGAGATCTGAATGTTAGAGTGGAAAATGTAGCAATTGAAGGTGTAGTTGGTATGCATGGTGTGCCTGGAAGAAATGAAGATGGGGAACGAATGATATGGATGCGCATTGAGCGAGAGATAGTGATTGGAAATACCGTGTTTGAGTAGAAAGATATTTATAAGTGTACACAAGTGCTCGTGGGCCCATGCTCGTGGGCCCTTCGGGTCCCTCGCACTTGCTCCTGTGGAGGGCTCTCGCGTTAATGTGCTGTTCTAGTGTATTGTTGTCACTTGGATTTTTTGCAGCTCACCAATTGATTGTGAAACTTTCAGCTTCGGTAATGGAACCCAGATTATTTTAGTTCTACCTCTGAGCAAAAAATTCTACGGAGATCCTATGCCGGGTTCCAGGAGCAGAGTTTTTTGGTCAAAATGTGATCGCTCATTAAATATAGTAAAAGTTTTTCAATCGTGATGGGACCAAGTTTTTTCACATCAGCGAATTTTTTGCAATTTTTGTGCCAATTTTGGTGCTATTTGAATGTGTAGTTTCGGCTGCCCAAAATACACACACACACACACACACACACACACACACACACACACACGGCTACTGCTATAGTATATTAGATGGGTGAGACAGGAGGGTGGAAGGGTTGCTGGTAGAGGATTGATGGACTACTGTATGTGGTTGTGTCCAGGAATGTATTAGGAAGATTGCTGGATGTGAGAGTTTTAAGAGGGGAGGGTGGAAGTATGTCTGACCACTACCTGGTGGAGGGAAAGTTAACAGTAAGTAAGAGATGGCTGAGAGCTAGGAGAGTTAGGTGTGGCAGGGAGGTTTTGAAAGTGAGTGAGTTGGATAAAAGAGAGAAAATGATAGAGTACCATATCAGGAGAAATTGAAGGTTGAGTGGAATTCAGTGAAACTCAGGAGAATGGCAGTATCGAGGAGGAAAGGTAGTTGTTTAAGAGTGCTGTGATGGGACATGCAGAAGAGGTGTGTGGTGTGAAACGAGTAGGTGGTGATGTAAGAAAGGGAAGTGAATGGTGGTGCGAGGAAGTAAGTATGGCTGTGGTAGAGAAGAGACTTGCATATGAAGTGTGGCTACAGAGGAAGGATGAGGTATCATATGAGAGGTATAAGGAAAAGAGGAATAGTGAGAGAAGGGTTGTTCGTGATGCTAAAGTGGCAACAGATGAGAGGTGGGGTAGGCGGTTGAGAGAAAATTTTCAATCGAATAAGAAAATGTTTTGGAAGGAGGTGAAAAGGATGCGAAAGGGAGAGTCTGGGAGGGAAGAGAGTAAAAGCAGAGGGTGGATGGATGTTAACTGATATGGATGCAGTAAGGAAGAGATGGGCAGAGTATTTTGAAAGATTGTTAAATGCAGGGGACGAATGGGAGGCTGAGATTGTGGCAGATGGAAGGATGCAAGGAATAAATGTGTTGGGAAAGATGAATGATTCTTTGATCATGATGGAGGAAGTGCGGGAGGCAGTAAAGGAGATGAAATGGAATTGATGACAGGTTGTTAAAAGAAGTGAAAAGATTTTATGTAAATAGCGTGTGTAAGAGTGGGAAATACTGTGAGTGATTGGTTTCCCGTGAGGGTGGGGCTGCAGTAGTAACGTGTGATGTCGCCTTGGTTGTTTAATATCTATATGGATGGTACTGTAAAGGAGGTGAATGCAAGAGTGTTAGGTGAAGGTCGAGTCTGGTGTATGTTGATGGTAGAGAGTGGAATCTGAAGCAGCTGCTGTTTGTGGCTGATACTGCACTGGTGGCTGATTCAGAGGAGAAATTGTGACAGTTGGTAGAGAAGTTTGGATGGGTGTGTGAAAAGAGAAAATTTAAAGTAAATGAGAATAAGAGTAAAGTGATGAAGTGTATGAGGCTGGTAGATGGTAGGAGGATGGATATAATTTTGAATGGTGAGTTGCTTGAGCAGGTAGAGTGTTTTAAGTATTTAGGGTCACTTGTTGCTGTGGATGGAAGAATAGATGCAGAAGTGTAGCTTAGAATGAATGAAGTAGGAAAGGTGCTGATAGGAATGAAAAAAGTGTGTAGATGTCGTTCGTTTAGAATGGACGTAAAGAGAAGACTGTATGAGGGTGTTGTGGTACCGACTGCGTTATATGGAGCTAAAACATGGAATATGGGTGAAGCAGAGAGGAAAAATTTGAATGTGTTGGAGATGAGGTGTTTAAGAAGCATGTGTGGAGTGACACGTATGGATCGAGTGAGACATGGTGAAGTGAGAAGGAGAAATGGCATTGTGCGGAAGATGGCTGATCGAGCTGAGCAGAGGCTGTTGCGATGGTTTGGGCATATGGAGAGAATGGATAATGAGCAATTGGTGAAAATGATAACTAGATCTAATGTGAGAGGTGTAAGGCTGAGAGGAAGACCACGAAGAGGATGGATGGACAGTGTGAGGAGTGTGTTGGATGCGAGATAGATGTCTGTTGAACAAGGAAGAGTGGCTGTGCGTGATAGAAATGGCTGGAGAGAAATTGTGAATAAATAAATGACGATGGAACCCTGAGGGGATACTCTCCTGCGTTTGGTCTGATCAGCTGATCAGGTAAGGGGATGGGTCCTTTATGATGTGGCAGGGGTAAACCAGCTCTGCTGTCGGGCCCTGCTGCAGATGTCACTGACTGTACTGTGCAGTTGACCCTCATGCGGTGTGGTGCAGGGGGATCTGTCCCTTCTCTCTGGGCTAAGATGCGAATGAATGTGTCTGAGTGGATAAGTAAATCGGGAATGTGTCGTCCTGTCTCGGCTACCTCCCTTTCCCTGGGGGAAGCAGCCTAGGTATATAGATAGATGGATACAGTAGATTCTTGATTCAAAATTTCAGACCCTAAGGAGGCGTATGTTGCCTTGCAAAATCAGAAATTGCCCTGGAGGAGATTACTGGATTTAATTGTCCTTATTTCGACTATTCCATATACAAATTAAATTGTTTTGGTAAAAATAAGTATTTCCGTTGTGTTTATCGTTCTCCTAATGCCCTCCAGAGCCGAGTTTATTTGACTCTCTGTCTTCACATCTAAGTGTTCTCAACATTAACACTGCATCAGAAATTACTATCCCGGCTGATTTTAATGTCCATAATGCCGAATGGCTCACTTATTCAGCCAGAACTGATGAGTCTGGTCTTGAATGTGAGGTATTTGCAGACTCATTGAATCTCACCCAGTTAGTCAGTTAACCTACCCTTATACGAGACAACGCCGATCAAAATCCCCACATATTGGACTTGTTTCTAACAACCAAATCAGGTAATTATAATGTCGAAATTAAGTCCCCCCTCGGATCTTCGGATCCTTGTCTGATACAAGCCACCAGTTCAAACCTACGGCACTTTCCTGCTGTGAACCTGTCATGGTGATTAAATGGCACTATGACAGGGCAGACTGGGAGGATCTCCAATATTTTTTCATGGATGTTCCTTGGACCTCCTTTTTCTCTCTAGATGCAAACTCCACATTGGGCCACATACAGGATTTCATTGAAGTCGGCATGGAAACATTCATTCCCCATCATAGTTACAGAAAACGATGTAATTCACCTAAATGGTTTGACCACAACTGTGTTAGAGTAACAGAACATACAACAATAGCCTATAACACTTATATAAGGCCCAAAACTAAAGAAGCCTTTAACTACAATACTGTAGAAATATCAGAAACCGTGCCAAAACTATTTTCAATCTTTCTAAACAAAACATTCTTAATAAATAAGCTAACAAACTACTAACCAACCCAAATGATAACAAAATATTCTGGTCTACCCTTAATTCATTAAAATCTAACTTCACTACCACCTCTTCCATTCCACCGTTACAGTCCCCCAATGGAAATCTAGTAAGTGACCAACGTGGAAAAACCAACCCTCTTGTTGATATTTTTTCAACAAACTTAACCCTAAATACAGAAAATCACAATATTCCTGTACTTGATTTTGATTCCCCTCAAATATCCCCTTGTAAGATTCACAGAAGATACGTACAACCTACAAGCTATATTACAGAATCTCACAGTAGACAAAGCTACTGGTCTAGATGATTTTCCTTCGATAGCACTTAAAAATTGCTCCCCAGTGTTGTCTCCCGTATTGACAAAAATGTTTCCACTTATGCATCTGTACCTCAAGTTTTCCAACCTCTTGGAGAGAAACAAATATCCATCCTGTTCCTAAAAGGGGGCCACTTCTGATCCATCAAACTATAAACCAATTGCTAGAACTTCCGTTCTCGGTAAAGTATTTGAATCACTAATAAAAAACACATAATCAAGCACCAAGAAACAAATATATTAATTGATGATCGGCAGTATGGATTTGCTGTAGACAAGAACGTTCAACTGCAGACATTCTTTGCCTTCTTATCCATCAGGTTAAGAAAACAATAGACGAACATGGTGAAACACACACAATAGCACTTGATATTTCAAAAACATTTAACAGAGTATGGCACCGGGCCATATTGTCTAAGATGTCACAATATGACCTTGCATCACTGGTTCCTCTAATATCTTCTTACTTTCATAATAGAAAAATACGGGTCCTGGTAGATGGAATTTATTCCCAGTTTCATTCCATAAATGCTGGCGTAACTCAGGGATAAATTTTGGCCCCAACCCTCTTTCTCATTCATATAAATGACCTATCTGTCACTCACAACCCAATACACTCCTTTGGTGATGACTCGACTCTTCATACTTTTTTCACAGTTAGTACCTCCTTTACACTATCTGATATTATAAGTTCTCAAGTAATCACAGCAATTTCTCTAAACCAGAACCTTTCTAAAATTAACCAATGGGGACAAACAAATCTGGTCTCATTTAATGCTCAGAAAACTAAGTACATTAATTTCTTCAACAGATAGAATCCCTTAGACTCCCACATAATTTTAAATGATGTTAGTATCCCCCATATTCGCTACAATTGATATCCTAGGTGTTACACTAAACACCAATATAAGCTGAACAGCTTATGTTAAATCCCTTATTAAAAATGCTTCCAAAAAATTGAGACTTATGTACAGAGTTTGTGAATTCGTCACTGACGAGCAGTTGGCCACAATAAACAAGTTACGTGCGTTCTCAGATCGAATACTATTCTCCACTGTGGAGTGGATGTGGAGCGGTTGCACCGAGGCAGTTGGACGAAATTCAAAATAAAGCCATTAGATTTACCAATAATCCTGCCATTACGCAGGACCTTCCTCCATTATCAGTACGTAGAGATGTTGCATCTATAGCATTCTTTTACCGATATTTTTACTGTAAATGCTCTGACGGTCTTGCTTCATTTGTGCCTACTCTTCACAATTTCTCCCGAAATTCTTGGGTAGCTGGGAGCGCCCATGATCTCACACTCTCTTCCCCGCAATGCAGAACCTCTGCTTATCAAAATTCAATTATCCTCAGAACTACTACTCTCTCGAATTCACTTTCTGGGAGTAGCTTCCCGCAAACATTTTTAATCCACTTTATTTAAATCCAGTTGTTTTAAATATGAATTGAGGATGCCTACAAGCACATGGACTGTTTTTTTTTTTTTTATTACTTCCCTTGTTTTTCTTTCCTCCATTCATTGTATCTTTAATTTTTTTTTTTTTTTTTTTGCACTGGTGGACGGTAATACTTGCTGAGGATAGAATGAGAGAGAGAGAGAGAGAGAGAGAGAGAGAGAGAGAGAGAGAGAGAGAGAGAGAGAGAGAGACAGACAGACAGACAGACAGAGATTACGCAAATCATACCAAGAGAGAGGAAATTTTTGTAGAACGTAATGAAGAAGAAAGATAAAAAAAAAAAAAAAAGAAACTCCAGGCAGAAAGAAAGAAGAATGCGCAGTAAAAAGTGAATGAGGAGTCCATGGAAGGAGAGAATGGACGATAAAACACGAATGAAACTAGTGAGGGAGTGGTGAGAAAGAAAATTGGAACTGGTGATAAAGAAGGTGGAGGGAGTGAGAGGGACAGAGATTTGTGAAGGGTGGGAAAGGGTGTAAAGCGAGAGAGAGAGAGAGACAGTACTAAAACCAGTGAAGGGGAGGGTGAAGGGAGAAAAAATAAATGGAAGTGGTAGAAAGAGGACACAGGAGAAGGTAATGATGAATAAAAGAGAGAGTAGAGGGGAAAATAGGATTAAGAAAAAGATACGAGGTAGAAATATAGAAGAAAAGCTTTAGGGATTGAGCGAGAGACAGGTGGAAAAGAAGGATATACGGCTGAAGGAGAATAGAATTAAGATATGCAAGGCGGACACACACACACACACACACACACACACACACACACACACACACACACACACACACGTCATATCATGTATGATTATGGAAGTAATTGTTAAAATACCCTAATAAAAAGAACTATTAACAAGCATTTTACATACAGTACACACAAACATCTCTCTCTCTCTCTCTCTCTCTCTCTGTATTTATATAAATAAATAAATAAATAAATTATATATATATATATATATATATATATATATATATATATATATATATATATATATATTGATAGTGAGTCTAAAATATTTGTATGACTTGAAGAATAATAAATATATATATAATACTGGAGTACGACAGCAACGAAATGGAACATCGATGCTGATAGAGAAGAAAAATGAAAAAAAACGGAAAAACAGAGACTGATGGAGTGACAGAGAGGGCGTTATAACTGTAAAAGACAGTTAAAAAAAAAGTTCTAAGCAGACCAAGCTTTGTCAGCGATCGGAAGTGCGTTTGGATACTAAAAGCCATTTTTATATGGGGGTACTCCCGTGCAACATTCCACCCAAGAATCATGGCCCTGACTTAATAATCTTCGGATCCTTACCATTTCACTAGTGCAAGTCCCTTGTTTTAGCCCTTTTCATATTTCTGCACTTGATGACCTTTGACCCCTAACCTGATGGACATAGGTCATACATGTATGAAGTACACTTGTAGTGCTCATCAACGTGTATAAGCATGCACAGTTTCATTCAATTCCATCCACCCATTGTGGAGCTAGGGATCTTGAAATTCGTGGAATGGCCCACCAGAGGTAAATATTCTAGGGGACGCTGCCAGCAACTAGAAGTGTTTTGACACTAAATGTCATTTTTATATGGACGTTCTCCAGTGCAGCATTCCATGCAAAAATCATGACCCTAGTTTAATAATCTTCTGAGTCTTAACATTTTGCACAAACTTAGTCATGATTTTCAGCTATTTTCACCGTTTTTGTGTTTGATAACTTTCGACCCTTGACTTGGCCAATGTAGCATATAAATGTACAATAGAAAGTTGTAGAACTAGTCAATGTCTGTAAGCATGGAAAATTTCATTAATTTCCATGAGGGTGCTGGGGAACTAGGGGTGAATTTTTGAAAAACGGTACTGGTTGCTAGGGACACTGAGGTGAATTTTCGCAGGGTTGCCACTCAAAAACTAGAGGGCAGAGAGGAAACATGGATAGCACAATTTTGATACGGAATGACCTCAAGATTTTGCCTAAATCAGTCAGAGCTTTCTGCACCCATTTGTAATGCTTCTACAGCTCGAAACGTGAAACGTAAGAAAAAAGCGAGTTTTCGGCTGTTGCTAGGCAACGAGTGGTTGCCTAGCAACCAAAACCTTGCAGACACAACTAGATCATAAGCTGGTCACTGTGTCCCGGTTTGGTTGGATTTGGTTAAGTCTGATGGGTAGAAGTACCTGGCACAATGAAACAAGAATACAAGAAAGTAAATGCGGCTAACAATAAAGTCAGCATGGGGCTGGCCAAAAGAATACAAAAAAAAAATAATAATAATGCGCGAACTGTAAGGGCAGCATGGAACTGGCCAATAAGATGAGGTATGTAATAATATCAGAACAATTACGAACTTGCGATCTTGTGAGAAATTAAAAAAAAAATATGTGGATTTGAGAAAGGCAGAAAAAAAGTAGAAATCACCCAGAATAGAAGAGGAAAAAATAATAACACAGGAAATGGAAGCAAGAATGAACGACAAGAGAAAATTTTAGAAAACAATAGAACAGAAAAAAAAAATAAAAGAGAAGAGGATGAAAGGAAGAGGGAAAAGCAAAATGGTGATTTGAAAAAAAAAATAAAGAAAAGAGGAAAATAGAAACGAACAGAATATCAAGAGCAAATTGAAGGGAAAGCGACAGTTAATAAAATGGAGAATGAATTTGGAAATTGAAGGAAAAGGAGAAAGTGTGGAAAAGAATGCAGGAATAAAAGAGAGAAAGGAAGTGATAGAAAGAGGAAGCTGGAACAAAGGGAGAAAAGAAACTGAGAAAATTATTAATACGAGCTATAGAAGCGATGTTCACTTTTATGTTCAGCTGAGAAATGAACGGCCAAGGACGACCTGGTCCGGCCCAACACGACACTGCCCAACTGCAATGGTTTTCAGAGGATAATAACATTTCTATGTGAGATAGAGGAGAGATTCTTTCAGCAGATAGTAGATACAATCAATATATTTTGTTTTTAGCTATATATTTACCCATGAGACCAAAGAAACTCCTTAGAATCCCAACTTTCCAAGGGAATGTACCGAGGTCTTCACTGATATGCTCCATTATGAAATCGATTTAAAAAAGATTTCCTGTTGTAGCACTGTTTTCATGCATGTATACCAATAATTAAATATAGGATATTACGCTCATAATTATATATGTGCGATTTTTCCATGTTTATGGGGAGAAATCAGCAAGTGTAATCGCCCTGTTTCTGTGTTTTATCATTCGATCAATAGCCAAGTGTTTACCAACGCAGTTGGTTGACACAGCAAGAAGGTGGCAGAGAACTGAACATTGCACGTGTGATAAATGCTATGGAGCCTCGTTATGTGCATATTCAGAGAGAGAGAGGACGGAAGAAAGTAAATATTTAGCTCAATTGTTATTCTGTTATTGTCCAACTACCTCACCAGAAATGTTGAAAGTTTACACCAAGATGAAATTATGATGACAGGGGTATGTACAAACGCTTGCTAACTCGTCACACGCTCACAAAGCACATTTTATTGGTTATGATGGAAGAGGAAAGTAAATGAAAGCAAAAGGGATGAGTAAAAGACAGAAACAGGAAAACAAGTGCAATGAAGTGATTTAGCGAGTGATAAAGGATGTCAATATTGAAAAAGTTGGAAGTGGGAGGAAGCTAACGGAAGAGACGAACATGTGATATGCAAACAAGAAACCCAAAATGAAAAAACAAATGGGAAAAATGGAAAAGAGGGACTGAAAGAGAGAGGAAATAAATATATAATGATGAGTTTTAACCCACTGCGTCCCGTTAACGTATGGGAACGTTACAACGTTTTGTCACGCTGAGTCCCATCAATGTACCCATATGTTTTCCAATTGCATGGTCTTTCATTTGCAAATTATCAAGTTTCGCAAGTGATTTTTGGTTGGCATATGCAGAAGACCTTTCTCTACTTGCTGCCAGGTGGTAACACTGCCTTATCCCGAGTGAACCCCCTCCCCTGCATACCCTTGTCTCGGCAACTCACCTGTTAGCAGTGACCTGGCCAGTAAAGACATGTCGCATCACGGTACAAAATTCAAGGCAAGAGTGATTCCCCAGTCGATAACGATGTGGAGTACAAAGATTATATGGTGCCAGAGGAAGAAACGAGCAGAAAAGATGAAGAGGTAATGTCGCCAAGGAAGGTGCGGTATGTTGATGTGTTGAGTAAGTGAAACAACGCCTATATCACTTATATTATTGTATGAAAACCAGTATATTCTTGTACTACCTATAAATTCATGCCAAATGAACAAATATCTACCTTTTTTTGAGTGGTTTGCAATAGTTACCGCTGTCATAGAAATCGTGACTGCTGCAGCACGGCTCCAGAGAACACAACACCACATGTTTAAAGGGTCACCTGTATAGCCCATTTCTAAGCTCCGGTAAGCACGTTTTCTGTGATTTGCCATTGTTTTTCACAAAAAGTGGAGGTTTGAGCCAGAAAAAAAAAAAAAAAAAAAAAATCCAAAATCTGCCGGGATTGGGGGAGGTCAGTGGTGAAAAATCTGCTGGGATGCAGCAGGTTAAAAAAAATTGTAATGAAATAATAGGGGAAATGAAGAGCAATACTAACAAACAGAACAACTGTGAAACTCATGATTAAAGAAAAAAAAAAAAAAAATATATATTGAAATTTCGACTAGAAGGAAAAAGAGAAAATAACTGAAAAGAAAAAAAATGCAACAATGGAGGAAAAAATGAGATTAAAAAATTACCAAAGAACTATGGTTAAAAGATGTGAGGAAAAAGCAAGTAAAGAGGGAGAAACTAGGAAGAGAGAAGCAAGAAACGTGAGACAAAAACAAAAGACTAACAAAAAGGTGTGTGTGTGTGTGTGTGTGTGTGTGTGTGAGAGAGAGAGAGAGAGAGAGAGAGAGAGAGAGAGAGAGAGTAACCTCACCTCTCTGCCTCCATTATAACGCACCTTGTCAACTGAATTTAATTCCAAACTCTGACTCACTGTGAGCCCATATACACTCCCATCCATACTCGTCTCTCCTTCCTAGTCTCTGCCACATCAGCGTTTTCCTTTTTTTTTTTTTTTCATCTTCAACCCTTCCCTCTTTCCAAGTCTCCTTTTCAATCTCTGCTTCTGTACTTTTTCCCTCCATCCATTCTCACCTTCTTTTTCCTATCTTGTCCTGCTTTTATTTCCATTTCACTCTCAATATTATATGTATCTCTTTCTTCCCCGCCCCCACCCTCCCTCTCTCCTTCCCATCCCCTCTCTTCACCATAACCCCTCTTTTTTTAATATGCAAGGAAGAAGAAACGGATGATCAGAAACCTATATAAAAAAAAAAAAAAGTTATCAGGGAGCCAAATTCAAGCTCCGTTAGTTTCGAGATACCTGAACACATTGCGGTTGGAAGACTGGAGATCATAAGCAATAGGAAATACAGACAGAGGAAGACAGTTGCATACGCTGAAGGACTGGCAGTAACGGTTAGCTCTTACAGTAAAGAGTTGGACAGAAAGAGGAGAGTTTGTTGCTAAACGGGTGCTACACACCTGCGGTAGTGGTGGCGGGAGGGAAGCAGACAGTTCAGAGGTGCAGTGACCATGGAAATCGCGATAGAAGAGATAAAGATGCAACAGTGCAACGAAGAGACGGAGGCTGAAGGGAAGCAGTAAGAGAAGGAGACATAATGAGATGAAAAGCCTTTGACTCTACCTTGTTGGGAGAAGCTGTATGTGGGAAGCTTCCTCACTCATGGGAGTTGTATCCTCCACACCGGAAATTAAACTCGTACATAAAGTCAGCAACTGTACAGGAGCAAATATGACATGGAATCATCTTAGTACACATAATTTCTTGAAAGCAGATTTTGTAAGAAAGGTAAAATGATCTTACCTAGATCAATCCTGAGAGAATGAAGCCCGAAGTATGTTTGAAGTTGATGCAGGATTGAGTAGGATATTGTTAAAAAATAGACGATACTCTTGCAAATGATATTGTCGGGTTGAAAAATGTAAGAACTGAGTTTTTGATGCATTAAAAACAAGATTACTTTTACCCCAATCAGAGATATCAGCTAAGTCAAGACATTAAGTGTGCCATAGCCTCATTCCTAGTTTCTTGAAGCAACTGCTGCAGTGGACACTGTGAGCAGCGAATGGAAAGGTGAAGAGTTGAGTCATCAGCAATAGGGTTCAGTTTAGGTCATTGATGAATAGAAGCAAGAGAGTTGATACGACAGAACCCTAAGGAACATTTCCATTAACAGTTCAAGGAGAAGAACGGTGGCCGCCTACAGCAGCTTCAACAGAACGACCAGAAAGGAAGCTAAAGATGAAGGCACAGATATAAGGATGCAAACCATAAGCGGGCAGTTTGGAAATTAAAGATTAATGCCAACCTCGATCGAAAGCATTTGAGATGTCAAGTGCAATGCCAAATCTTTCACCAAAGTCCCGAAAGGAGGATGACCAGGAGTCTGAAAGGTAGATGAGAAAATCGCCAGTGGAGCGTCCCTGGCAGAACTCATACTGACGATGAAAAAGAAAGTTTGGTAGGAACGGTGCTTATTATTATTATTATTTTTAAGAAATGACTTAAAAACTTTTGAAACAGGATGTTAAAGCAGTTGGCGATAGTTAGAGGGTTGGGAATGGTCACCCATCTTCGGGACAAGCTGAATGAGAACAAACTTCCACCAAAAAGGGAAGGTACAGGTTAAGATTCAAAGGTGAAAAAGTATACCTAGGCAAGGTGTAGGCACACAAGCAGAGTTCTTGAGGACAACAGGAGGGACCCCATCAAGCTCATATGCCTTATTAGTAATGAGGCCACTGATGGCAGAAAATACTTTAATTGAAGGAACTGTAGTGTTAGTCATTAGAAAGTCATAAGGGGAAAGTGATGGTGTTAAAGCTTTGTAGCCAACATTTTTATATATGTAACTCTTAATTCTTGTAATAGGTGAGTCTTAAGTTAATTGAAGAGCAGGAGGAGTTAAAGATGAATACGGGGAGTTGATCTTGATTTATTATCTTCAGAGAAAGTCTGAGTTGAGCAGCGTATGTATTACAGAGACTTAATATACTAAGTAAGTCTAGTTGGACCCCTCTTCTTATTCACTCTCTCCACTACCTGTCGATTCTAAGGCTAACCTCCTTCTGAGCTCTGCTTCCTAAAATCCTATTTTAGCAGGGGTCGTGTCATGTGGAATATACTGATGTGAAGTTTCTAGAAGCCTGTGTGTGAGTATGTGTGTATGTGTGTGTATGGTCATGAGGCGCTGCTCGTGTGCCGATCAAGCATTCCTTGAGTTAGAGTGTGTAAGCATGTTTACCATTGCTCGATTCTCGCTGACACACTACCTATCTCATCCCCTGACTTGCTGCTTCTATCTGTCTGTCTATCTATCTATCTATCTATCTATCTATCTATCTATCCATCATGCTATCTATTATGATTTGTAATTATAATATGGAGTCCTGACATCGCTCGGTCATTCTCCCCAACCCTCTTGTCCGACCTTCTCGCTTCCTTCTCTTTCCCTTCCCCCCCTTCTCTCTCTCTCTCTCTCTCTCTCTCTCTCCCTCTCTACTGTTTCCATTATTTTTCCACACCTCATAACCTCTATCCTTTATCTCATCAAAATCCAGTTTTTCAATGGAGGCAAGGGACGTGACCTAGTTAATTTACGTTCCTTTTCAGCACTCGCAGTAGGGGTATAGATATTGATTAACTTTTAATTGCAGTGATCTTATTTTATAAATAGGAATATATCTGCGGATAACTTGGGCAAGTGTTTATATTGCCTCTCTCTCTCTCTCTCTCTCTCTCTCTGTATATATACACACTCACATACACACACACACACACACACTCACACACACACACACACATATATATATATATATATATATATATATATCTTACTTTCTCTATACTCATTTCAAAGTCAAAGGTGGCTGTTGTGTATATATTCGTGACGACATACCTTGCTCTTGTGTTCCTGAACTCGATTCTTCTGAATTCTGTACACTGTGGCCTCGGCTATCCTGCTCTTCTCTGACTAAATATATCTGTGCTGTTTACTTATTGCCTAATTCTACTGACTATCAAAAATTCTTAGACTATCTTACTTCCACGTTGGAGCACATTCTATCCATTTCTCCTTTCTCTGAAATCTCCATTCTAGGAGATTTCAATGTTCACCACCACCTTTGGCTCTCCTCTCCTTTCACTGATCCACCTCGTGAACAAGCCTATATCTTTTGTATCCTTAATGACCTAGAGCAGCTTGTACAGCACCCTACTTGTATCCTTGACCACCATGGAGAGAGCTCCAACATACTCGATCTCTTCCTTACAACTAATCCTTCTGCTTACACTGATAAGTTTTTCTCTCCACTGGGCTCCTCCGATCACAACCTTGTTACCTTAATCTGTCCTATCACTCCAGTGTGGCCTGTGGACCCTCCAAAGAAATGTCATCTGTTGCACTTTGGAGCAACAGACTTCGAGGCTCCTCAGGCAGTATTTCTTTGATTATCCCTAGAATGATTATTGCTTCCATGGCGGGAAGCCATCTGAGTGTGCCTTGTGCATTATGAAGGTTATTCTCTCTGGCATGGAAGCATACATTCCTTTCTCATATCCTTTGACTAATGCAAGAAAGCCTTGGTTTAATCACGCTTGTTCTAATGTTGTCCACAACAAGGAGATGGCCTATGAAAGGTACTGGAGCCAACCCACCCTCAATCACATCTTTTTATGCTTCTGCCTGGAATCGTGCTGAGTCTGTTCTTCGCTCTGCTAACAATAATTTCATCCGTACTAAATGCTCTCAAACCTCCAATTCGAATTCTTCCCGCTCCTTCTGACACCTTGCCAAAAACCTTTCTAACAACTTTACCTCATCCTTCTTCCCTCCTCTTTTCTACTCTGATGGTTCTGTAGCTATTTCTTCTACTGATAAAGCAGATCTCTTCACTCAGACTTTCTCCTCTAATTCCACCTTAGACGATTCCGGTACTGTTCCTCCATCACTTCCCCCCTCTGACTTCCTCATGGCTGACATTAAAATTTTTTCAGCTGATGTATTTCCTGCCATCACTAGCCTCAATACTAACAAGGCATATGGGCCTGATGGAGTCCCTCCTGTTGTCCTCAAGAACTGTGCTTCTGTGCTAACATCCTTCCTAGGTAAGCTCTTTCACTTTTGTCTATCAACTTGTACCTTTCCTTCTTGCTGGAAGTTTGCTTTCATTCAGCCAGTCCCAAAGAAGGGTGACCATTCCCAACCCTCTAACTATCGTCCAGTTGCATTAACATCCTGTATTTCAAAAGTTTTCGAGTCAATTCTTAATAGAAATTTTTTAAAGCATCTTTCCTATCACAACCTTCTTTCTGATCGTCAGTATGGGTTCCATCAGGGACGCTCCACTGGCGATCTTCTCACCTATCTGTCAGACTCCTGGTCATCCTCCTTTCAGGTCTATAGCAAAAGCTTTGCCATTGCACTTGACATCTCAAAGGCTTTCGATCGTGTCTGGCATAAGTCTTTAATTTCTAAACTGCCCTCTTATGATTTCTATCATTCCATCTGTGCCTTTATCTCTAGTTTCCTTTCTGGTTATTCAATAGCTGCTGTTGTAGATGGCCATCGTTCTTCTCCTAGACCTATCAACAGTGGTGCTCCTCAGAGCTCTGTCCTATCACCAACTCTCTTCCTTTTATTCATCAATGACCTTCTAAGCTGTACATCTAACCCTATCCACTTGTACATTGATGACTCTATCTTTCACCTTTCCATTTGGTTCCCACAACGTCCATCTCAGCAGTTACTTCAACAAGCAAGGGATGAGGCTATGGCACACCTAATGTCTGACTTGGCTCATATCTCTGACTGGGGTAAAAATAATCTTGTTGTTTTTAATGCATCACAGACTCAGAGTTTACACCTATCAACCGACAAAATCTTCCACAGGTATACCCACTAATGTTTAATAATATTCAGCTTAGTCCTGCATCATCCTTGAACATGCTTGGGTTTTCATTCACTCGGGATTTATCTTGGAAAGATCATATTACATCTCATAAAATCTGCTTCCAAGAGATTAAGTGTGCTAAGTTGACTCCGTACTTTCGTTACCCCTGCAGAATTGTTGACTCTACACACGGGTTTTATCCGCCCCTGTGTGGAGTACAACTCTCATGTGTGCTCTTCTCAATGGGGTGGAGTCAAATGCTTTTCGTCTAATTAACCCGCCGTGTCCTGGCAGATTTTTCACCACTGACCCCCCCCCCCTCAATCCTGGCAGATTTTCGACAAGTTTTTTTTTGGCTAAAACCTCCACTATTTATGAGAACCATCGAAAACTCAGAGAGAAAGTGCTCATTTGAGTTTAGAAATACGGTAGAAGTAAGAGTACCATTACCTTGTTACTGTGTTCTCTCAGGCTAGACTAGAGAGAAAACGTTTTCTATGGGAGGGGTAGCTATTCCAAACCATTGATAACTGGTTAGATATTTATTTATTTGGTACAAATTTATATGTAGTACAAGAGTATATTGGTTTTCAGACAATAATATAGGTGATATAAGCATTGTTCACTCACCACAAACATCAGCATATGGCACCTTCTTTTATGACATTACCGCCTCATCACTTCTGCTTGATTCTTCCTCTGGCTTATTTCTTCCTTTGTCCTACACCTCAAGAATCACTTTCACCTTGAATTTCGTCATTGGTGACACCATGGTGTGACATGTCTTTACTGGCCAGGTCACTGCTAACAGGTGAGTTGCAGAGAAAATGGCATGCTGGGGGGGAGGGGGGGCCAGGTGGGGCCAGGCATTATCCCTGCCCGGCATTGGGTAGAGGAAGGTCTCCCACATATGTGTACCAAAAATCGCCCATGAAACTTGAAAAATGTGCAAATGATGGACCTCGCAATTGCACAACGTATGGATACGTCATCGGGTGTCACCGTGACGAAAGGTGGTGACGTATCCATACGTCATCAGGACGCCTTGGGTTAACTTTCATCCTCTTACAGTCTCCCTTCAACCTCTGTCTCTTCGCTGCACTGTTGCATCTTTATCTCTTTTCCTTCGCAACTTCAATGGTCACTGCTTCTCTGAATTGTCTGCTTGCATCCCTCCACCTCTACAACAGGCGCATAACACCTGTCTAGTAGCTAACTCTCATCCCTTTTATGTCCAGCTCTCTAATGCAAGAGTTAATCGTTACTCTCAGTCCTTCATTTAGGCAACAGGTCAACTCTGGAACTGTCTCCCTCTCTCTGTATTTCCTGCTAGCTATGGTCTCCAGTCTTTCAAACGCAGTGTGTCCAGGCATCTCAAAATGATCGGATCTTGAATTTGATTCTATCTTGTATTTTGTTTTTCTCTTGGAAGGAACAGTTATTGTAGGATCATGGCCTTTGGTTCCTTCTTCCTAGCATAATATATATATATATATATATATATATATATATATATATATATATATATATATATATATATATATATATATATATGTTCTGTATATGATCTTGATTTCTGTATATAGGTTTTTAAGGTCACTGATATCAGTTCTGGCCACAATAAAGTGTATTACTGCATGTTCTTGAGATGTGAAATGCAGGGGAGGCGGATTCCTGAAAAAAAAAAAAAAAAAATCATATATTTTCCATATCTCCTAAGTGCCCTAAAATCATGATCTTTGTGTCTAATTATAGGTTTTTCAGGTCACTGAATCTAGTTCCTGCATTAAAGAAAGCCAGATTGTTGACACATCAGTAGCTATGAACATGTCAGGGGTCAATATGGAAGCTCAGTTATCGTATTTCTTCCATATCTCCTGCTAATTGACAGAAACACATGATATTGGTGCGTAAATATAGGTTTTTGGGGTCACTAAATCCATTCCTTGGCCTAGAAAATGGTAAATCATATTATTAAATGTCTGTGAGATATCGTAAAACACCTCCATGAAACTTAGATGTTTGGATTCAATAAATTTATTGCTACATTAGAGATCAAGAAAGTTGAACAGATTATATACAACCTTTACATAAACCTTCCAGACCATGCACTCAATTTTATAAACCTATGAGATGCATTTCTAGAAAATTCAGTACAATGTATTTGGCACATGTTCATTATTTGAAGTAAATAGTTATTTAAACTGTATTAAATGCAGTTCATTGCATTTATTGTGGTTCACTTTAAAATCATATCTGAAATTGTTTAGTGCATCGGTTCAGCTGGGAAATTAAGTCACCATACAAATCATCAACATCTTAGATCTCATCTTGATCATCAGTATCATCATTACTACCACTTTCAGATTCCTGTGTCCCCATCTGGCAATCTCTCGTTTTTCAGAATATGCTGCAGCTCTCGTGGCAGTGCTGGCCATGCAGGGCTCAGAGGCATATTATGTCCATTCTGCAAGATCCAACCATGGGTCATTAGTGATGGAGCAGGATCTTTCTGGTCAAAGTGCAATAGCAAATGGCAAGGGTGTACCTAGAGATTTGGGGCCCAGGGGGCTAGGTTCTTTGCGGGGCCCCCTTCCAATATCTAGTGAGATTTGATGAAAAAGATTTGCAAGGAACAAACATGCTCCACCACGTAGTTGATAAAAAAGCCCAAATCAAATCAAAATATAGGGGGCCCCAAAAAAGATAGGGCCTGCCTTAGGTATACTGTAAGAGAACTGTGGGCAGGCTTTATAGTGCAACAGTTTAACATTCGTAATCCTTGCCATAACTGGTTTTTAATTACCAAAGTACATTTTTCTGGTGTGTTTTACAGTGTTATTAATGAAGCTGGTAATTATTTTTGATGCTGATGTTACGATGTAGCAACCCACCTAACCTCACCCTATCGAGCCTAACCTAATCTAAGGTAAAGCTAACTCATCAGCACCAAAAACAATTATCAGATTCATTAAAGCTTTAATAATATTGTAAAACACATCAGGGAAATGAATTTTGGTCATTAAAAACCAGTTACAGCAACTTCTAAATATTGTCCTGTAAGCCTCTCAACTCCGTAAAATTACAAAATCGAAAAATAAATATATATTTATATACAGTATTACAATAGAAAGTATTTCCAATTATTTATACTCACGGTTAGTCGTAGACAGTACTGATGTTTGTTATAAAAGCCAATTTTCAAGAGCCGGGGGCTTTGCACCCACCGGTTTCAATGTCAGGTGACGACTGAGACCGTGAGACGTGTCTCGAATGTATCGGAAGGTTTAGGCCAAGGTTTAGGCCTGCCGCTTGGCTACAAGTTACCAGATATTCCATTCTCAAAACTTATCTAATATCTGAGCCGGGATTATCGGGATGATAAATATATATATTTTTAAATATTAATAAAAAACTTATAAATTTTTAAGGCTTTTTGGGCCCCCTCACTACTGGGGGCCAGGGGGACAGTTTCAAAGAGCCCCCCGCCCCCGCCCTCCCTCAGGTACGCCACTGGCAAATAGGTTTGATAATTATTAGCTTTCATGACTAGTAAGTCCTGAGAGTCCTTATCTGGTGGAATACTTAAAGTTACCTGTGACCTTGACCTTTAACCGGTTGTTCTCATATATGTCATGCTTTATCATCAGACCATTAATCCCTTGACTATGTTTGGTTCATATTTCGTCCAAAATCTTTCAGTTGACCTTGTTATGTGACCTTTTCCTTTCTCCACTTGTTCTTGAAATTAAATAATTTTATCTCTAGCTGATACTAAATAATTACAAGTTTAATACAAGCAATCTTTTCTTGAGTAATGGCCGAAAGTTTGACACTGTCCTATAACATAAAATTTTGAGATATTATTCTCATAATTGAAAGACTTAACCTATCTACACTCTCTACCCTTCTACCAAAGATTGTCTGAATTTAAAAGTATAAAAGTTCACCTATAATCTTTCACTTATTTTTTCAGGCAATGTCTTTTGTGCTTCCGACCAGCGGAGAATGAAATTCTTTTATGGGAAAAAAAACAAAACATGATTGGCCTTGTCATTTTAGAGTTAGAGGTATCTAAGAAAAAAGATGATGATGAAGAAAATAGAAGAAGAAGAAGAAACGGAAGAAGAAGAAGAAGAAACGGAAGAAGAAGAAGAAATGAAGGAAAAGGGAAAGAAGAATAGGAACTCGATTTTTTATTGTGTATTAACGTGTTAGCTTTTATTTTAAGCTACTTTAAGAGATGATCTAGGTTTGGGAAGGCATGACAACTAAGGCTAGATGCTTAAAAATATTATACTGTACCTACAGTATTTCTTGGGGAATTACGACGGATTGTATTTGTTGGGGTTTATGGAAGCGTTAGTCATCTTTTTATAGAGTGCCATTTACTAACAGGACTTGTACATGATGAAATACCCTAATGTATACGATGATAATTCATTAAGAAAACGTAAGCTACCGTCTATGAAATGGCCTCTTACCCAGTTTTGTCTGAATACAGTATACAATTAGGCAAACATTAAGAATGTAACTCTGCGGAAAATGTGTCCCTAGGATGTTTCGCCTTTGTGAGACATTTTTACAATATTTTGGGAAGATAGATTTGCTTTAAACTGTACACATGTTTAATATATAAGGTGTCCTTGGAATTGTCTTACTAACTTCAGGATATGATTCCAGGGCTGTTTTTGAGCAAAATCATGCAATTATCAACATGAGCCCAAGTCTCAACCGTTACAGACCTATAACTACCAATGACCTAATGGTTGAAATACGAAGGAGACCATTTTCATTCATAAGGTTTTCAGTAAATGTAGCTACGAGACGATTCAGATTTTAACGTATGTTAAAGCGGCATTTAAAAAAAATCAGAATAAGGGAGGAATTACTTCCTTAACGCATTTGCGTCCAATTTCCTCAGTATAAGACGGAACTGGGCATTTTCGAAAGTTAAAAAAGACGGAACCCCTGGGTAGGAACCTATGAACTTCGCGACTCCGAACCGATAAGCGGAGGGCAATCCGCCAATCCTCTTAGTACTTTTCCAGCACAATCCCTCACAAGGGAACCCTGGGAGCTAATGGGTTATATTAGTACGTCGGGTCCCAGGACACACTTTATATATCATGACTGGCGATCATAAATGAATATTTATTTGTTCAGTGTTAAAGTATTAGGTACATTATACAGTTGCCTCTTAAGGGGTAAGCCTGCTTTATAAGAATAAAATTGTTTCACTTAATTTCTTGGAAGTGGTAATATATAAGGTAATGGCCAGCAACTCACGAAAAAAAAAAAAAAAAATCAGTCATACTATTTTCTCGATAGTTTACGATGTAACAGACATGAATTGCGCTAAAGTTGCTTGAACATCTCTTTGTTCTTGCCTTGAAACTTCAATCTATAGCCTTATTGTGCTACATATTTGCCGAGAACGAACCTGGCCAACTACTTGACATCATGCAAACTTCAAATACCGCACCACTGTCTCGGCATGTACTGGTCCTGCCTCTGTTTATAGAGAGGTTTATGCTGGAATAAGTTAGGTTGGGTATGAGTAGGTACGTTGGACTGATGTAAGTTAGGCTGGGTTTGGATAAGTTAGTTAGATGAAACAAGACTGGTTTGGTTTGTCTGGGCTAGGGAAATATCTTAAAACTGGGAAAGTAAATACCTGACAAATGATACATTTAGTCTTTCTAAGTTCATCTGGAAAAACAAGTTGTAAAAAAAAATGTTACTTCCAGGCCACTCAAGACAGTCAATGATAATATGACTTAAGGGAAGAAACTGAAGTATAGACAGCTACAGTAACATCGGACAAGAGAGAGAGAGAGGGGGGGGGGTTGATGACTTTCTATCAAGGCATATTGAGAAAAATTTAAACGCGATATGCTGATAGATAACTTCGGTATCTCATCATCCCAGCACCTCAAATTCTACCTCTTTCAAACTCTCACATTTCCTCCCGTGTCAAGCTGGTGTCAGGGTTTTAAAGGAAGTGGTTTCCCGTATTTTCTCAAGTGCTTTTGTGTGTGTGTGTGTGTGTGTGTGTGTGTGTGTGTGTGTGTGTGTGTGTGCTAGGGTAAGGATTTCAATTATGCGAGTTCCGCGCCGTTTCGCTTTACTGCAAATGCATATGTTTGCCCTCTGCTCTTTCTTTCCCACCGTCCCCTCTTCTCGTTACGGATACCATTAAACCATCAGACATGACGATCTCATTTCTACGTTATCCACTCCGTTTCTAAAAGATTGTCTTTTACAGTTTTGCCAAGACTTTCAGAATATTTGTAGTTTGAGATAGTATTATTAATCTATGAAGCATCCAAAGACTTTCCTGTGAAAAGTAGGGTTGTCCAAAGGAAGCACTAGAAAAAAAAAATGTATAAAGTAATAGCGCCATTGATGCGACGAGATCACTTCTCTATCTGTGACATTAATTTCGCATTTAATTTTTGTTTTTACATGAAGCAAGGTCAGTTGATTTTGCTAGGCTCAGAGAAACCTACCATTTTAGTCATGAATATATTTATGTGTTATACCAGGCAAAGGTGGGTAAAACAGTCTTTACTAACCCTTTACCTATGATAACTGCTTTTCCAATTCATTGTTGGTACCACCAAATCAAATTATTCACCTTGGAAAGAAATTTAGTACATAAAGACTTATATGGTCTCCATTACCTTTTTTAGTGTGAAGGTGCATTTTTACCGCATGCGAAACTTGCATGTAAAAGTTTAGCTCTGTATGTGTACGTGTGTGTGTGTGTGTGTGTGTGTGTGTGTGTGTGTGTGTTTGGGTTAGGGCTCTAGCTTTTGAAGGGCTTGACCTACGGGAATGTACCTAATTTTTTAGGTTAGAACCAATGACTATATTTGGGTCAAGTTCAGTTATGAGGAACCAGGTAATTGGAATGAAAAAAATGCCGTCGTCTAGCTAACACTTTAATAGTAGTTTGCTCTTGCTGCCTCCAAACGATAATATTAGCATGAGAGACCCAACGGAATGAAGGGTTAAGAAATGTTTTACTTACCCATAATGTACTAAGGCGTCTATGTATATCATATATTCATTCTTCCTTTGTTTAAAACAGTATTAATTTTCTTTTCTAACTCAACACTATTATTTTCAGCTTAGGAAATATCTATGGTATAGTTGGGGTTAACGGCCAGGTCTTCATTATCTTCACGACCTATCTTTAGCCTATTATCCCCATCGCACCCCAGGCACGGATTTCCATATCAATTTGCATCCTCACCATTATTCCATGATAAAGTCGCAGCGTTTTCAGACAGTCGCATCAGTTCCGAATATCCACAACATTTTGCGTGTTCGCTTACGCCGCAACGCCATGGCTGACCTGAGGCCTGTTGATTCAGAATAATAAAAAATCACAGAAACAAATAATGGATAGTATGAAACTAAGTGAAGCTAACTGGATCGTGGGGAAAAAAGGATGCGGATGGAGTAGGGAGGGAAAAGAGGGGATCGGGGAAGAAGGGGGCAAAGGGACAGAGAAGAGGACAGAGGGGAGTGGATGTTACGGTGAAGACAAAGGTGAGATAAGAGAGAAAATGGAAGTGGTAAAGGAAAAATGCGGGGAAAGACAAAAGGAGGGATGGATAGCAATAAGGAGGAAGGAGAGGTAATAATTCCTTGGTAGGTAAAGGGAGGTGAGGACGAAGCGATGGATGTTGTTACGGAACAGAGAAAGATAACGTACACTTTAAGTGAGAATGCTAAAAATCACTACTGTCCCGTAAAGTTCCAGGTTCAAAACAAAAGAGTTAGGTAAAATTACAAGTCAAAGTTTAATGCTCAAACTAACAATAAAACATTCAGGACTCATAAAGATAATGTAATGGCAAATAAACAGGTTAAATATATGGTTAACTGCAATAGCCTCTATTAACACGAAATTAGCAAGAGTAAATTTTATCTAAGTCAGCCCTGATAAAATGAGATACCAGATAATACTCAGTGAATGCCAGATAAATAATTACAGATACAAACTATTATCAAAAATGACTGACATAAAGAACCCCACACGAATTACAAAAACTTCACTAGGCCTACAAATTAAACTTATGCTATACAGTACAAGAAAAAATGCAACAACAGTTATACTCAAATTACACACAGCTGCTAGATGGTTGGAGACTTCTTGAGCACTCACAATAATAATATCTGTACAGGGGAGGACAGAGATGTGAACAAAATGAGGAGCAGATCTAAGTGGCAATGATGCAGAGATTAAGCTCATTATATAGGGGCCAGCAGAGCCTGACACAACTTGTAAGAGGGACGCGCAAATGAAGCGATGGGGACAAACGATCGACAATCCCGCACTGAATAACAGAAAGAACGACTTTACTATAACGGTAGAAGGGGGGGACTGAGGCAGAACACGCTCGTGATCAAACATGCAGCATACTGTGCGTTAAAATTACACAAAGGATGATGAAATCATAGGCTATGTAACACCTCCCCACAAAGAAAAAAGAAATTTACAAAGGAAATGTCTTATTACTCTAAAACAATCTGTACATGGCATTACAGAACATGCAAATGTCTTTCCTAATGTTACAGAACATGAGATCTCCCTAGCACATTCAGTCATAGGTACTTGCCAGTATCCCTTTAACAAATCAAACTTACTTATGTACCTAGCCTTTCCGATCTTGTCTATGCAATCTTCCACACGAGGGAGAGGGTAAGTATCTGTTTTAGCTATCTGATTAACACGTCTGTAGTCGATGCAAAACCTCTGTGACCCACCTGGCTTAGGGACTAGAGTGACAGGAGAACTCCACTCGCTCTGACAGGGCTCAATCATCTTGTGGTCCAACAGGTAGCCAAGCTCCTTCTGGATGAGAGGAACTTTCACTGGGTTCACACGGTAAGGAGGCAATTTAATTGGCTTTGCGTCTCCAACATCGACATCATGCATCAACACAGTGGTTCTTCCTGGAGTAGCACGGAACACTTGCGGGTACTCCTGCAGTAATGCCGAAAACTCCTGCCTTTCCTTGGGTGGTAGATGAAAAAGCTTAGTCTGGAGATCATTCATGATATCAGGATTCTTCCCAAAACTATCACTCAGGCTCATACTGCATGGGAGAGCTTCACTTGCAGACTAGGGTGGAACAGCTACAGTGCAGACTGGATTATTTTCGTCCCGCCTGTGATATAACTTTAGCATGTTGATGTGACATAGTTGCTTGCTCTTTCTACGATCTGGTGTGGCGATGACATAGCTGACATCACTGAGTTTCTTCTCCACGAAATAAGGGCCACTAAACTTGGCTTGAAGAGGTTGCCCATGAACTGGTAGCAGAATCAAAACCTGATCTCCTGGCTGAAAGTGGCGTAACCTGGACTTCTTATCATACCAAGTCTTCATCTTCTCCTGAGCAGCTCCTAAATTCTCTCTCGCCAGCTGTAACGCAGTGGACAGCCGTTCTTTGAACTTCATCACATACTCCAGCAGGTTGACGTCATCTTCCTCCGACAGCCAGCATTCCTTGAGTAACTTAAGGGGTCCTCTTACTTCATGGCCAAACAGTAGTTCAAAAGGTGAGAAGCCCAGTGATTCATTTGGAGATTCTCTTGCAGCAAACACAACGAATGGAAGACCTTTATCCCAGTCTTTCTGATGTTCCAAATAGTATTTCTTGAGCATCGATTTGAGTGTTTGATGGTATCTCTCCAACGCTCCTTGGGTCTGGGGATGGTAAGCTGAAGACGTGATCTGGGAGATGCCCAACTCTTTCAGAGACTGCTTGAAAACATTTGACATGAAATTACTTCCCGGTCGGACTGTACCTCCTTGGGCAGACCAAACTTTGTGAAGAACCCTAGCATTTCCTTAACCACGTTCTTTGCTGAGATGTTTCTAAGTGGAATGGCTTCAGGATAACGAGTAGCCATATCAATCATGGTCAACACATAAGAAAATCCTGAAGAAGTCTTAGGAAGAGGGCCCACAATATCCACCAACACACGGGTGAAAGGCGCCTCAAAAGGAGGAATGGGAACTAGAGGTGCAACCTTTTCGGTCTGATTACACTTTCCCACAACTTGACAGGTGTGACAAGACTTACAATACCAGGAAACATCCCTGAAGATACCTGGCCAGTAGAAGTGTTTCAAAATGCGTGCCACAGTCTTCCTCACTCCAAGGTGTCCTGCCAAACTGGAATCATGAGCCACTCGAATGATATCCTGCCTACAAACACGAGGGATGACAACTTGATGTACAACCTCCCATTCACAGTCGGCTGATGCTGTTGGGGGTCTCCACTTCCTCATAAGTACTCCTGACTTTACATAATAACAAGTAGAAGCACCGGCTGACTCTTCTTCACTGTAAGCAGAGTTAGCTAGACCTTTCAACTCAGGGTCAGCAACCTGCAACTCAACCAACTCTTGACGAGACAAATTATCAACACTACGGGGTACTGCCTCATCTGGTGAGTGGTCCAAATTAGCAAGAAAAGTGTCAGCTAGGATAACATCATCATCATCATTATCCTCTAAATCACCAGTAACTTTAGGCTTAGCCCTAGTGACAGCACATGCAGGGAACACATCAGGGACATCACAATCCCGGGACACAGCCACTGGCTCACTAGACAACTGAGGAGCTGGACACACTTGACTTCCACCAATATCATTTCCAAGTAAGAAAGTTACACCTGACATTGGGAGTGTCTCAACCAACCCAACCATAACAGAACCATTAACAAAACCAGACTCTAAATTCACTCTGCACAGAGGAACAGAGAAGTAATGATTCCCTACACCTTGTAAGATTACAGTTTCATCAGAGGAATTAAAATTAGAGCCTAGAACACTGGTCAGCATAAGGGATTGGCAAGCACCTGTATCACGATATATTTGAACTGATTTCCTGTCATTACTGTCCAGAGGACTGACAAAACCATCAGACAGGAAATTAGCACATGAACTCTTGAGAGTGTCACCCACGTTACTGCTCAAAAGAGGAGCTCCATCATGAGAATTTAAGTTACCCCTCAAAGCAGGTTCAGTTAACTCAGTTAAAGAATTCTGGGAACTCTCAAGAGTGGACACTAGACCAATTGACTGAATATTTAAAGACTCCTTTTTGTTCACATCACGCTGTCTCCTGAAACATCTCTCCGTAGTATGACCAAGCTTACTACAATAAGTACATTTACTTTTCTGAAATCTAGAGGTGAAGCTGGTATTTACTTCCTGAGAAACATCATCCTTATTCTCTTTCCTGTTACCTGTACTCTGAGTAGAGGCAACGTACTTACTCTCAGCTTTCCCTTTTTCTCTAAAATATCTCTTGTGAGTGAGAACATACTCATCAGCTAAAACTGCAGCATCAGACAAATTATCTATTCTTTTCTCATCAAGATATAGGCTTACATCTTTACTAATACACCTTTTGAAATCCTCCAGCAAAATCATCTGCTTAAATTTACCAAAATCAGAATCCACATTCTTAGAATTTAACCACTGCTCTAACAAATCTTCTTTGATTTTTGCATACTCAACATGGGATTGCTTATCTTGCTTGTAAGTTGTCCTAAATTTTACTCTATAGGCTTCAGGAACAAGCTCATAGGCCTTAAGAATCAAGCTCTTAACTACATCATAATTATCAGACTGATCCTGAGGCAAAGATGCATAAGTTACTTGAGCTTTACCGGTGAGAACAGTTTGAAGGAGTACTGGCCAATACTCCTTAGGCCAATTAAAACCTGTAGCTACCCTCTCAAACAACTGAAAATACTTTGTTAAATCAGATTCATTAAAAGGAGGGACAAGTTTAACATTTTTAGCCACATCAAAATCATCAGAGCTAGATGATCCAGTTCCACCTTGTTTCATGCGATACTCATGGTCTGCCTGAATCCTGGCAAGTTCAATTTGTGCCTGAGCCTGTACCTGTGCCTCTTCAATACGAGCATTTGCTTCCTTAACACGAGACTCCGCCTCCTTAGCCTTAGCCTCCTGCAGAGCTAGCTGTAACTTAGCTAATTCAATCTGCGTTTGCTCATTTGGAGGAGTTACATTAAACAAGCTTTTATTAATCATGCCAACAATTTGATCTTTAGAATGATGAGAGTGAACTGCAATTCCCAATTGTTGAGCAACAAGCTTAAGTTCATTCTTTGTTCTGTTTTCTATATCGCACACTGTTTGCACATTTGACAAAAAATCTTTGGCTTCATCAAGTGTAGAAATAGTAGCCATCATGAATATATCACAGTCACAAAATATCAAACAATATCCTTATGATAATATCCTGAATATCCTGATATGAGGTCGCCAAATTTATGTTACGGAACAGAGAAAGATAACGTACACTTTAAGTGAGAATGCTAAAAATCACTACTGTCCCGTAAAGTTCCAGGTTCAAAACAAAAGAGTTAGGTAAAATTACAAGTCAAAGTTTAATGCTCAAACTAACAATAAAACATTCAGGACTCATAAAGATAATGTAATGGCAAATAAACAGGTTAAATATATGGTTAACTGCAATAGCCTCTATTAACACGAAATTAGCAAGAGTAAATTTTATCTAAGTCAGCCCTGATAAAATGAGATACCAGATAATACTCAGTGAATGCCAGATAAATAATTACAGATACAAACTATTATCAAAAATGACTGACATAAAGAACCCCACACGAATTACAAAAACTTCACTAGGCCTACAAATTAAACTTATGCTATACAGTACAAGAAAAAATGCAACAACAGTTATACTCAAATTACACACAGCTGCTAGATGGTTGGAGACTTCTTGAGCACTCACAATAATAATATCTGTACAGGGGAGGACAGAGATGTGAACAAAATGAGGAGCAGATCTAAGTGGCAATGATGCAGAGATTAAGCTCATTATATAGGGGCCAGCAGAGCCTGACACAACTTGTAAGAGGGACGCGCAAATGAAGCGATGGGGACAAACGATCGACAATCCCGCACTGAATAACAGAAAGAACGACTTACTCTACTATAACGGTAGAAGGGGGGGACTGAGGCAGAACACGCTCGTGATCAAACATGCAGCATACTGTGCGTTAAAATTACACAAAGGATGATGAAATCATAGGCTATGTAACAATGTATAGAAATATAAGAAAGAAAGTGGAGTAAAAAGAGAGAGGGAAGAATGGGGAGGTTTGGATACAAAGGTAAGGAAGCGGGGAAACGGGAGGCGAGGGGGCGGGGAAATTCAAGGGTATAGGATATAGAGGGGAAAATGCAAAACTTTAAAGGAGACCAGGCGAAAAGGAGAGATTTGGAGTCAAAGTGGAGAGGAATAAAAATATATGACTGGGAGTAGAGGTGAAGGGATTGATGGTGTATATAAAGCTGGAGAAGAAAAAGAGATAGGTTTAGACACAGAGGTAAATGGATGGAGGCAGAGAGGATAAGGGAAGAGGGAGAAGGAGATGAAAGATATAAATACCGTAAACGCAGAAGGTGAATGGGAGAATAACAAGGAGGGAGCTAAATACAGAGGAGAGAAAGAGGAGGTTAAGAGAAGAGAGGATTAGGGGAAATTTGGATACAGAGTGGAGGGGAAAGTGGAGAAATGATATACAGGGAAGGAAGGGGGAGGAAGTAACGGAAAAGAGAACAAAAACGGATGGAAGGGGGGGGGGTCGAGAAAGTCGGGAGGGGGTACTAGGGTAGGACTGGAATTGTGGGATGGATGGGGGTAAAGGTTGGAGTGGAAAACATAGCCCTTTTAATTCTCCTAAAAGTGGTGAAATGTTTAGTGACCGACTGAACCTGTGATCAAATTTTACCAATATTGGCAAAAAAGGACACTTCCTATATATCAGTTTTATTGTATATATATAGATATATATATATATATATATCAGTTTACATGACTCTATTCATCTATCTATCTATCTGTCTATCTATCAATCTATCTATATCTATCTATCTATCTATCATCTATCTATCTATCTATCTATCTATCTATCTATCTATATATATATATATATATCTATCTATATATATATATATATATATATATATATATATATATCCATGCATCCATGATCCAATCCTATATTGCCCCATAAGCAGCGTAGGAGCCCGGGGCTAGGCAAGTTGGTCCTGATATTTAAGATGATAGTGACCAGCCTCATACATCCCTGAGTGCCACTACGTGAGCAATAAACTCCAACCATTCCTTGGATATAAATCTTCATCGGCTCAATCCAATTGGAGTACCATAATTACTCAATAAACCACCATATATATATATATCTATATCTATATCTATCTATCTATCTATCTATCTATCTATATATATATATATATATATATGTATATATATATATATATATATATATATATAATATGTGTGTGTGTGTGTGTGTGTGTGTGTGTAGATAGATACATGCGTATAGCTAGACAGGTAGATAGACAGACATATAAAAATACTGGTTTGAGGGAAAGAACGGCAGGAGGAAAATGATAGGATAAAGAATTATTGAAATCTTGTTGCAGAAGACTTCCTCGTACAGAAGGAGTTAATGAAGAAAATGTCGAAGAAATGAACTGGACTGAATACAAGAAAAAAAAGAAAAACATAAAAAAAAACTAAAAATAATATATATATATATATATATATATATATATATATATATATAGATAGATAGATAGATAGATAGATATAATATATATATAAATAAATATATATATATATATATATATATATATATATATATATATATATATATATATATATGAATGGTTTTGGGCAAAATGAAATGTGAACCAGAAACGGCTCGAATTTGAGCAAGCGCTGCTAAAACTTGGTAGGATGGCTGTAATTGGGTCTGCGAGGAGCCAGTGTCAATTTGATGCCGATTAATATTACCTGTGTCAGTGTTTTGGCCCGTAATAATTATCCTTAGTGGTGAAATATTAAAGGACTTTTCCTTGGCATTTCATGCTTCGCCACAGGAACAGCTTATTTAGGCAAGTGGCAAATGACATAAATCGTTAGTTGCAAGGAAAGTGAAACAAGGGGTTAAAAACAGCTCTCATTTCAGCAAGTCTCGAGCGTAGAAGCAATTATCGGTTTCGAACAGCAGAAGTCGTAGTTCTAAAACGGCCCTCATTTGAACACACTGTATCATTCTTAGAGATCATGGAATCTAATATATTAAAATCCTGTGTGTGTATGCGTGTGTGTGTGTGTGTGTGCTAGGGTAAGGATTTCAATTATGCGAGTTCCGCGCCGTTTCACTTTACTGAAAATGCATATGTTTGCCCTCTGCTCTTTCTTTCCCACCGTCCCCTCTTCTCGTTACGGATACCATTAAACCATCAGACATGGCGATCTCATTTCTACGTTATCCACTCCGTTTCTAAAAGTTTTTCCTTTTCAGTTTTGCCGAGACTTTCAGAATATTTGTAATTTGAGATAGTAATTATTAATCTATGAAGCATCCAAGGACGGTGATAAGTAGGGTTGTCCAAAGGAAGCACTAGAAAAAAAATATAAATGTATAAAGTCATAGCGCCATTGATGCGACGAGATCACTTCTCTATCTGTGACATTAATTTCGCATTTAATTTTTGTTTTTACATGAAGCAAGGTCAGTTGATTTTGCTAGGCTCAGAGAAACCTACCATTTTAGTCATGAATATATTTATGTGTTATACCAGGCAAAGGTGGGTAAAACAGTCTTTACTAACCCTTTACCTATGATAACTGCTTTTCCAATTCATTGTTGGTACCACCAAATCAAATTATTCACCTTGGAAAGAAATTTAGTACATAAAGACTTATATGGTCTCCATTACCTTTTTTAGTGTGAAGGTGCATTTTTACCGCATGCGAAACTTGCATGTAAAAGTTTAGCTCTGTGTGTGTACGTGTGTGTGTGTGTGTGTGTGTGTGTGTGTGTGTGTGTGTGTGTGTGTGTGTTTGGGTTAGGGCTCTAGCTTTTGAAGGGCTTGACCTACGGGAATGTACCTAATTTTTTTAGGTTAGAACCTATTGACTATATTTGGGTCAAGTTCAGTTATGAGGAACCAGGTAATTGGAATGAAAGAAGTGCCGTCGTCTAGCTAACACTTTAATAGTAGTTTGCTCTTGCTGCCTCCAAACGATAATATTAGCATGAGAGACCCAACGGAATGAAGGGTTAAGAAATGTTTTATTTACCTATAATGTACTAAGGCGTCTATGTGTATCATATATTCATTCTTCCTTTGTTTAAAACAGTATTAATTTTCTTTTCTAACTCCACTCTATTATTTTCAACTTAGGAAATATCTATGGTATAGTTGGGGTTAACGGCCAGGTCTTCATTATCTTCACGAACTATCTTTAGTCTATTATCCCCATCGCACCCCAGGCACGGATTTCCATATCAATTTGCATCCTCACCATTATTCCATGATAAAGTCGCAGCGTTTTCAGACAGTCGCATCAGTTCCGAATATCCACAACATTTTGCGTGCTCGCTTACGCCGCCACGCCATGGCTGACCTGAGGCCTGTTGATTCAGAATAATAAAAAAATCACAGAAAGAAGTAATGGAAAGTATGAAACTAAGTGAAGCTAACTGGATCGTGGGGAAAAAAGGATGCGGATGGAGTAGGGAGGGAAAAGAGGGGATCGGGGAAGAAGGGGGCAAAGGGACAGAGAAGAGGACAGAGGGGAGTGGATGTTACGGTGAAGACAAAGGTGAGATAAGAGAGAAAATGGCAGTGGTAAAGGAAAATGGGGGAAAGACAAAAGAAGGGATGGATAACAATAAGGAGGAAGGAGAGGTAATAATTCCTTGGTAGGTAAAGGGAGGTGAGGACGAAGCGATGGATGTATAGAAATATAAGAAAGAAAGTGGAGTAAAAAGAGAGAGGGAAGAATGGGGAGGTTTGGATACAAAGGTAAGGAAGCGGGGAAACGGGAGGCGAGGGGGCGGGGAAATTCAAGGGTATAGGATATAGAGGGGAAAATGCAAAACTTTAAAGGAGACCAGGCGAAAAGGAGAGATTTGGAGTCAAAGTGGAGAGGAATAAAAATATATGACTGGGAGTAGAGGTGAAGGGATTGATGGTGTATATAAAGCTGGAGAAGAAAAAGAGATAGGTTTAGACACAGAGGTAAATGGATGGAGGCAGAGAGGATAAGGGAAGAGGGAGAAGGAGATGAAAGATATAAATACCGTAAACGCAGAAGGTGAATGGGAGAATAACAAGGAGGGAGCTAAATACAGAGGAGAGAAAGAGGAGGTTAAGAGAAGAGAGGATTAGGGGAAATTTGGATACAGAGTGGAGGGGAAAGTGGAGAAATGATATACAGGGAAGGAAGGGGGAGGAAGTAACGGAAAAGAGAACAAAAACGGATGGAAGGGGGGGGGGTCGAGAAAGTTGGGAGGGGGTACTAGGGTAGGACTGGAATTGTGGGATGGATGGGGGTAAAGGTTGGAGTGGAAAACATAGCCCTTTTAATTCTCCTAAAAGTGGTGAAATGTTTAGTGACCGACTGAACCTGTGATCAAATTTTACCAATATTGGCAAAAAGGACACTTCCTATATATCAGTTTTATTGTATATATATATATATATATATATATCTTAGTTTACCTGAATGTCTGTTTATCTATCTATCTACAGTATGTATCTATCTATCTCTCTAACTACCTATCTATCCATCTATCTATCTATATATCCCATTGGATCCCATGGGTGCTGGGCGAGGCATGGCGCTGGGTGGGTACTAAGCATACCGCCCTTCGCCTATCGGCTCATAGTAGCGAAGCCCATAGGTCCCTACCCTGGGGTTCCCCACTTTATAAACACTTGAAAAATCCCAGTTCTGTCCGATATTCCGGACACTGGGCTCCAACGGGATATATACAGTATATATATATATATATATATATATATATATATATATATATATATATATATATATATATATATATATATATATATATACATATATATATATATATATATATATATATATATATATATATATATATATATATATATATATATATATATGTATTTATATCCATCCATGCATCCATGATCCAATCCTACATTGCCCCATAAGGAGCGTAGGAGCCCGGGGCTAGGCAAGTTGGTCCTGATATTTAAGATGATAGTGACCAGCCTCATACATCCCTGAGTGCAACTACGTGAGCAATAAACTCCAACCATCCCTTGTATATAAATCTTCATCGGCTCAATCCAATTGGAGTACCATAATTACTCAATAAACCACCATATATATATATATCTATATCTATATCTATCTATCTATCTATCTATCTATCTATCTATATATATATATATATATATATATATATATATATATATATATATATATATGTGTGTGTGTGTGTGTGTGTGTGTGTGTGTAGATAGATACATGCGTATAGCTAGACAGGTAGATAGACAGACGTATAAAAATACTGGTTTGAGGGAAAGAACGGCAGGAGGAAAATGATAGGATAAAGAATTATTGAAATCTTGTTGCAGAAGACTTCCTCGTACAGAAGGAGTTAATGAAGAAAATGTCGAAGAAATGAACTGGACTGAATACAAGAAAAAAAAAAAAAAAAAAAACTAAAAATAATATATATATATATATATATATATATATATATATATATATATATAGATAGATAGATAGATAGATATAATATATATATATATATATATATATATATATATATATATATATATATATATATATATATATATATATATGCATAAATGAATGGTTTTGGGCAAAATGAAATGTGAACCAGAAACGGCTCGAATTTGAGCAAGCGCTGCTAAAACTTGGTAGGATGGCTGTTATTGGGTCTGCGAGGAGCCAGTGTCAATTTGATGCCGATTAATATTACCTGTGTCAGTGTTTTGGCCCGTAATAATTATCCTTAGTGGTGAAATATTAAAGGACTTTTCCTTGGCATTTCATGCTTCGCCACAGGAACAGTTTATTTAGGCAAGTGCCAGAAGACATAAATCGTTAGTTGCGAGCAAAGTGAAACATGGGTCAAAAACAGCTCTCATTTCAGCAGGTCCCGAGCGTAGAACCAATTATTCATCGGTCTGGAGCAGCAGGAGTCGCAGTTCTAAAACGGCCCTCATTTGAACACACTGTACCAGTCTTAGAGATCATGGAATCTATTATATTAAAATTCTATGTGTGTGTGTGTGTGTGTGTGTGTGTGTGTGTGTGTGTGTGTGTGTACAGTGCAGCTGAAATTGGGAAAAGGATTTTGACGGAACATGGAAGGATGGTTGTAATTAAGTCCCAGATGGGCCTTTTCTAATTTAATTTCCATTGATACTTTCAGAAGGGGTGTTATGAATCCAAATAATTATCCCCATTGGTGTTACCATACTCTCACGTGGAAGAGGCAGCGGGACATTTCCTTAGATTTTAATGTGTTTTTCAAGAGAGAGAGAGAGAGAGAGAGAGAGAGAGAGAGAGAGAGAGAGAATTCGGGTTAACTTTTCTTCTTGTGGCCGGATGGGGATGGGGGGTGGGGTGGATGAAATCTACAGTCCGATAACTAGTACTTCATTAATGTCATGGAAAGACTATTTCATTCAGCAGAAAGTGGTGGTGAATGTGGTGGTCGTTGTAGTGGTAACTATGGTGATGGTGGTGGTTGTAGTAGTTGTGGTGGTGTTGATGGTGATAGTAGCTGTGATGATGATGGTGGTTGTAGCTGTTATGATGATGGTGATAGCTGTGACGATGATGGTGGTGATCGTGGTTATGGTGGTGGTGGTGATGATCACTATGATGGCAGCAGTGGTAGCTGTGGTGTTGCTGGTAGGCTAGCCGTTCAGAAGGGGCTGTCATTTGGGGACATGCTGCAAAGCACCTGCTCCAAAGAGAAGCGTGGTTCAGAGATGGCCTCATATTTCGACAGTTGCTGAACTGCACGATAGTCATATATATATATATATATATATATATATATATATATATATATATATATATATATATATATATTGTTACGGAACAGAGAAAGATAATGTACACTTTAAGTGAGAATACTAAAAATCACTACTGTCCCGTAAAGTTCCAGTTTCAAAACAAAAGAGTTAGGTAAAATTACAAGTTAAAGTTTAATGCTCAAACTAACAAAAAACATTCAGGACTCATAAGATAATGTAATGGGAAAAAACAGGTTAAATATAAGGTTAACTGCAATAGCCTCTATTAACACGAAATTAGCAAGAGTAAATTTATCTAAGTCAGCCCTGATAAAATGAAAATACACTGGGTAATGCTCAGTTAATGCAAGATAAATTAGTACAGATACAAAATATTATCAAAAATGACTGACAAAAAGAACCTTTACATAAATCACAAAAACCTCACTAGGCCCAAGAATTAACACCTTATGCTACACAGTACAAGAAAAAATGCAATATCACTTATACTCAAACTACAAAGCTGCTAGATGATTGGAGACTTCCGGAGCACTCACAGTAATAATAACGGTACAGGGGAGGACAGAGATGTGAACAAAATGAGGAGCAGATCTAAGTGGCAATGAATGTAGAGATTGAGCTCATTATATAGGGGCCAGCAGAGCTTGATACAACTTGTAAGAAGGATGCACAAATGAAGCCATGGGGACAAAGAGCTGAAAATCCTGCTCTGAACAACAGAAAGGACGACTTACTCTACTATAACGGTAGAAGGGGGGGACTGAGGCAGAACACGCTCGTGATCAAACATGCAGCATACTGTGCGTTAAAATTACACAAAGGATGATGAAATCATAGGCTATGTAACACCTCCCCACAAAGAAAAAGAAATTTACAAAGGAAATTTCTTATTACTCTAAAACAATCTGTCTAAAGTCTAGATAAGCAATCTGCAATAACATTTTCTTTCCCCTTGACATGTTGTATGTCTAATGAATACTCCTGAAAAAGTAGACTCCATCTTGTGAATCTCTGATTTTTATCTTTAAACTTACTAAGGAATTTCAGTGGGTTATGATCGGTATAAATGACTATGGGGTCAAAACCAGAACACAAATAAAATGAAAAATGCTGTAAACCCAAAATCAAGGCCAAAAGCTCTTTCTCAATAGTTGAGTAGTTCTTCTGAGGTGGAGTGAACTTCTTACTGTAGTAAGATACAGGATGTTCAATACCCTGATCATCCTCTTGCAGCAAAACAGCCCCAGCTCCTGTATCAATTGCATCAACAGCCATCTTAAAAGGCTTAGCAAAATTTGGAGTAGCGAGCACTGGCTGACTTAATAGAATAGCTTTAAGTTTATTGAAAGAGGATTCACAGTTATCGGTCCAGACAAATTTAACTCCCTTTTTCAGTAGGTCTGTAAGTGGTGATACAAGAATAGAAAAGTTAAGAACAAATCTCCTGTAATAACCTACCATTCCCAAAAATCTTTGTAGCTCTTTCCTACTTTTAGGTCTGGGAAGATCACTTATAACCTGAACCTTAGCTGCTGGTGGTGCAACATGTCCATCACCAATTACTTACCCAAGGTACTGAACTTTAGCTTGACCAAACTCACTCTTTGATAAATTAGCTACAAGATTAGCCTGAACCAAACGCTCAAGAAATTTACTGACATGGCATAGGTGATCTTTCCAGTTGTCACTGAAGATTAATACATTATCAATATAAACAACACACCCTGCCAAACCCTCTGTTACAACATTCATGAGCTTCTGAAATGTGGCTGGTGCATTCTTCATACCATATGGCATTACGGAACATGCAAAAGCCTTTCCTAGTGTTACAAAACATGAGATCTCCCTAGCACGTTCAGTCATAGGTACTTGCCAGTATCCCTTTAACAAATCAAACTTACTTATGTACCTAGCCTTTCCGATCTTGTCTATGCAATCTTCCACGCGAGGGAGAGGGTAAGTGTCTGTTTTGGTGATCTGATTAACACGTCTGTAGTAGATGCAAAGCCGCTGTGACCCACCTGGCTTAGGGACTAGAGTGACAGGAGAACTCCATTCGCTCTGACAGGGCTCAATCATCTTGTGGTCCAACAGGTAGCCAAGCTCCTTCTCGATGAGAGGAACTTTCACTGGGTTTACACGGTAAGGAGGCAGTTTAATTGGCTTTGCGTCTCCAACATCGACATCATGCATCATCACAGTGGTTCTTCCTGGAGTGGCACGGAACACTTGCGGGTACTCCTGCAGTAATGCCGAAAACTCCTGCCTTTCCTCGGGAGCTAGATGAGAAAGCTTAGTCTGGAGATCATTCATGATATCAGGATTCTTCCCAAAACTATCACTCAGGCTCATGCTGCATGGGAGAGCTTCACTTGCAGACTCGGGTGGAACAGCTACAGTGCAGACTGGATTATTTTCGTCCCGCCTGTGATATAACTTTAGCATGTTGATGTGACAAAGTTGCTTGTTCTTTCTACGATCTGGTGTGGCGATGACATAGTTGACATCACTGAGTTTCTTCTCCACGAAATAAGGACCACTAAACTTGGCTTGAAGAGGTTGCCCATGCACTGGTAGCAGAATCAAAACCTGATCTCCTGGCTGAAAGTGGCGTAACCTGGACTTCTTATCATACCAAGTTTTCATCTTCTCCTCAGCAGCTCCTAAATTCTCTCTCGCCAACTGTAAAGCAGTGGACAGCCGTTCTTTGAACTTCATCACATACTCCAGCAGGTTGACGTCATCTTCCTCCGACAGCCAGCATTCCTTGAGTGGCTTAAGGGGTCCTCTTACTTCATGGCCAAACAGTAGTTCAAAGGGTGAGAAGCCCAGTGATTCATTTGGAGATTCTCTTGCAGCAAATACAACGAATGGAAGACCTTTATCCCAGTCTTTCTGATGTTCCAAACAGTATTTCTTGAGCATCGATTTGAGTGTTTGATGATGTCTCTCCAACACTCCTTGGGTCTGGGGATGGTAAGCTGAAGACGTGATCTGGGAGATGCCCAACTCTTTCAGAGACTGCTTGAAAACATTTGACATGAAATTACTTCCCCAGTCTGACTGTACCTCCTTGGGCAGACCAAACTTTGTGAAGAACCCTAGCATTTCCTTAACCACGTTCTTTGCTGAGATATTTCTAAGTGGAATGGCTTCAGGATAACGAGTAGCCATATCAATCAGGGTCAACACATAAGAAAATCCTGAAGAAGTCTTAGGAAGAGGGCCCACAATATCCACCAACACACGGGTGAATGGCGCCTCAAAAGGAGGAATGGGAACTAGAGGTGCAAACTTTTCGGTCTGATTACACTTCCCCACAACTTGACAGGTGTGACAAGACTTACAATACCAGGAAACATCCCTGAAGATACCTGGCCAGTAGAAGTGTTTCAAAATGCGTGCCACAGTCTTCCTCACTCCAAGGTGTCCTGCCAAACTGGAATCATGAGCCACTCTAACGATATCCTGCCTACAAACACGAGGGATGACAACTTGATGCACAACCTCCCATTCACAGTCGGCTGATGCTGTTGGGGGTCTCCACTTCCTCATAAGTACTCCTGACTTTACATAATAACAAGTAGAAGCACCGGCTGACTCTTCTTCACTGTAAGCAGAGTTAGCTAGACCTTTCAACTCAGGGTCAGCAACCTGCAACTCAACCAACTCTTGACGAGACAAATTATCAACACTACGGGGTACTGCCTCATCTGGTGATTGGTCCAAATTAGCAAGAAAAGTGTCAGCTGGGATAACATCATCATCATCATTATCCTCTAAATCACCAGTAACTTTAGACTTAGCCCTAGTGATAGCACATGCAGGGAACACATCAGGGACATCACAATCCTGGGTCGCAGCCACTGGCTCACTAGACAACTGAGGAGCTGGACATACTTGACTTCCACCAATATCATTTCCAAGTAAGAGAGTTACACCTGACATTGGGAGTGTCTCAACCAACCCAACCATAACGGAACCATTAACAAAACCAGACTCTAAATTCACTCTGCACAGAGGGACAGAGAAGTAATTATTCCCTACACCTTGTAAGATTACAGTTTCATCAGAGGAATTAACATTAGAGCCTAGAACACTGGTCAGCATAAGGGATTGGCAAGCACCTGTATCACGATATATTTTAACTGATTTCCTGTCATTACTGTCCAGAGGACTGACAAAACCATCAGACAGGAAATTAGCACATGAACTCCTGAGAGTGTCACCCACGTTACTGCTCAAAAGAGGAGCTCCATCATAAGAATTTAAGTTACCCCTCAAAGCAGGTTCAGTTAACTCAGTTAAAGCATTCTGGGAACTCTCAAGAGTGGACACTAGACCAATTGACTGAATATTTAAAGACTCCTTTTTGTTCACATCACGCTGTCTCCTGAAGCATTTCTCCGTAGTATGACCAAGCTTACTACAATAAGTACATTTACTTTTCTGAAATCTAGAGGCGAAGCTGGTATTTACTTCCTGAGAAACATCATCCTTATTCTCTTTCCTGTTACCTGTACTCTGAGTAGAGGCAACGTACTTACTCTCAGCTTTCCCTTTTTCTTTAGAATATCTCTTGTGGGTGAGAACATATTCATCAGCTAAAACTGCAGCATCAGACAAATTATCTATTCTTTTCTCATCAAGATATAGGCTTACATCTTTATAAATACACCTCTTGAAGTCCTCCAGCAAAATCATCTGCTTAAATTTACCAAAATCAGAATCCACATTCTTAGAATTTAACCACTGCTCTAACAGATCTTCTTTGATTTTTGCATACTCAACATGGGATTGCTTATCTTGCTTGTAAGTTGTCCTAAATTTTACTCTATAAGCTTCAGAAACAAGCTCATAGGCCTTAAGAATCAAGCTCTTAACTACATCATAATTATCACATTGATCCTGAGGCAAAGATGCGTAAGTTACTTGAGCTTTACCGGTGAGAACAGTTTGAAGGAGTACTGGCCAATACTCCTTGGGCCAATTAAAACCTGTAGCTACCCTCTCAAACAACTGAAAATACTTTGTTAAATCAGATTCTTTAAAAGGAGGGACAAGTTTAACATTTTTAGCCACATCAAAATCATCAGAGCTAGATGATCCAGTTGCACCTTGTTTCATGCGATACTCATGGTCTGCCTGAATCCTAGCAAGTTCAATTTGTGCCTGAGCCTGTACCTGTGCCTCTTGAATACGAGCATTTGCCTGAAATTCAGCCTCCTTAATCATGTCAACAATTTGATCTTTAAAATGATGAGAGCGAACAGCAATTCCCAATTGTTGAGCAACAAGCTTAAGTTCATTCTTTGTTCTGTTTTCTACATCACACACTGTTTGCACATTTGACAAAAAATCTTTGGCTTCATCAAGTGTAGTAATAGTAGCCATCATGAATATATCACAGTCACAAAATATCAAGCAATATCCTTATGATAATATCCTGAACATCCTGGCGAGGTCGCCAAATTTATGTTACGGAACAGAGAAAGATAATGTACACTTTAAGTGAGAATACTAAAAATCACTACTGTCCCGTAAAGTTCCAGGTTCAAAACAAAAGAGTTAGGTAAAATTACAAGTTAAAGTTTAATGCTCAAACTAACAAAAAAACATTCAGGACTCATAAGGATAATGTAATGGGAAAAAACAGGTTAAATATAAGGTTAACTGCAATAGCCTCTATTAACATGAAATTAGCAAGAGTAAATTTATCTAAGTCAGCCCTGATAAAATGAAAATACACTGGGTAATGCTCAGTTAATGCAAGATAAATTAGTACAGATACAAAATATTATCAAAAATGACTGACAAAAAGAACCTTTACATAAATCACAAAAACCTCACTAGGCCCAAGAATTAACACCTTATGCTACACAGTACAAGAAAAAATGCAATATCACTTATACTCAAACTACAAAGCTGCTAGATGATTGGAGACTTCCGGAGCACTCACAATAATAATAACGGTACAGGGGAGGACAGAGATGTGAACAAAATGAGGAGCAGATCTAAGTGGCAATGAATGTAGAGATTGAGCTCATTATATAGGGGCCAGCAGAGCTTGATACAACTTGTAAGAAGGACGCGCAAATGAAGCCATGGGGACAAAGAGCTGAAAATCCTGCTCTGAGCAACAGAAAGGACGACTTACTCTACTATAACGGTAGAAGGGGGGGACTGAGGCAGAACACGCTCGTGATCAAACATGCAGCATACTGTGCGTTAAAATTACACAAAGGATGATGAAATCATAGGCTATGTAACAATATATATATATATATATATATATATATACAGAGAGAGAGAGAGAGAGAGAGAGAGAAGCCTCTGTGGTACAGTTGTAGAGTGTGCGTTTCTCACGCTGGTGAGCGCGGGTTCTCCTCCCGCCAGAGTTGTAAAAACTTTGGGAAGCGTTCACCAAGCCACTTTCTACTTTGGCGGACACAAGGGGTGCTGTGGTTGAACCAGTGTTGCATACCAGTATGCGTGCACCCTGTCGGCTTAAGGCGGGCCAATTACACTTGGTTCACAGACTACATACACATCCAAAGCCACTACAACACTTCAGTCACACTCACAAGCACTTCTCACTCTACATACAGTCCCTACCAGACAGCCTAAGCCACTTGACAGAGATACATTGACTGTATCGTCCCTGCTTCGGTAGGGATAGGCCGGTCCTGCAGTGGACCTTAACGGCTGATGATGATTTTATATATATATATATATATATATATATATATATATATATATATATATATATATATATATATATATAAATTAATATCATTGTCTTCAGATTCCATCAAAGTCTGCAGGACCAGAAACCTGTTCCTACAGTCCCAAAGAAACTTCTCCTTCGTGTTCTCATCATTTTACAGCTCATCAAAATCATATTTATTACCTCCTGTTACAATTACCATTAATGCAACAAGATGATGATCACTACCTACTGTATATCTGATCCCCTCCTTATATATATATATATATATATATATATATATATATATATATATATATATATATATATATATATATATATATATATATCTATATATATATATATATTTATATATTTATATATATTAATTAGCACTTGCTTTATGCTTATTTAAAATCTGACCATGGTAATATCAGTATGGTGGTAGGGTACGCTCTGTCAAATGAGGCTGCTGATGAAATGAAGGATGACTTTTATGAGAAGGTGCAGGATGTAGTGAACAGAGTGGCATGACATGATGTGTTAGTTTGCATTGGTGATTTTAATGCGATTGTTGGTAGTAGTATGGGTGGCTTTGAAGATTGTATGGGTAAGGAGGGTGTTGGTATAAGAAACGAAAATGGGGTGCGATTTGGAAGCTTTTGTTTGGCAAATGACCTTATGATTGATGGAACTATCTTTGAACATAGAAAAATACATAAAACTACTTGGATTTCACCATGTGGTATATATTGTAATCAGATTGACCACATTGCAATTAGCAGAAGGCATAGGAGTTATTTGCAAGATGTTTGTGTAAGGAGGGGGGCAGATATAGGTAGTGATCATCATCTTGTTGTGTTAATGGTAATTGTACAGGAGGTAATAAATATGATTTTGATGAGCTAAAAAGTGATGAGAACACGAAAGAGAAGTTTCGGTGGGAATGTAGGAACAGGTTTCTGGTCCTGCAGACTCTGATGGAATCTGAAGACAATGATATTAATCAAATGTGGAGAGAGGCAAAAGAGGTTTTGCATGAGGGTGCTTAGGTTCCTATTAAGAAAAAGGGAAAGGCGAGAAGGAAAAAGTGGATGTCAGGTGAAACATGGAATCCAACTCAGAAAAGGAAAGAGGCGAAGTTAAGAAGTGAAGAACAACATGCTGATGGCCAGGTAGTTGAAGTACTTAGACCAAAGTACTGGAGTTTACATTCTGAAGTAAAAAGACTCATTAGACGGGATAAGAGGAGGCTATATGATGAAAAGGCAAGAGAGACAGAAATTAAGTTAAGCAAAAATGACGGGCAGAGCACAAGAGCAGCATATCCGGCCATAAAGGAGTTAACTGGGACTGAAAAGAGAAGGAAGAAAATACCTGTACGAGATAGAAATGATAACTTGATGACTAAAAATTTGGATATAATAGGAATGTGGAAGGAGCATATTGAATCTATTCTAAACAGACCAATCCCAGCTGAAAAGGACATTTTGCCAGCCGAGAGAGATTTGCAGATAGAAACAGGGAATATAACCTTGGAAGAGGTAGCAAAATCTATAAAGGAGTTAAAGAATCTTAAGGCCCCAGGAGAGGATAGAATATTTCCTGAAATGCTTAAGGTGGAAAATGATGAGCTGATGAATGCGCTTTTGAAACTTTTTAATGTGGCTTGGGATAATGTTGGAATTCCAGAAGTGTCGAAAAATTGAGTGATTATAAAAATACCAAAAAAGGAAGATTTAAGTTTGTGTGGAAATTGGAGGGGATAACTCTGACAACTGTAGTTGCAAAGCTCTTTTCCAAAACCTTGTTGAACAGAATAGAGCCAGTAATTGATTAAATTTTAAGAGAAGAACAAGAGGGATTTAGAAAGGGTCGTGGTTGTAATGATCAAATTTTTATTGTAAGACATCTAATGCAACAAGCTAATTGTCACCAGTTGGCGCGATTAAGTATTTGAATAAACTCATGACATTAACTTTGGTGGGAAACCGCGAATTCTAGTGGAATCCCAGTATTTATCGCTCAGTTTAACCGCCACATATTCACCCAATCAGGAGTGTTTTTCAGGACATTTTTCACTATTTCATAAGTGATCGTCCTGTGCGCGATGTTAGCACCTTCCCTGAGTGAATTGCGGGTGTGTATCGCTCACACTCGTTGGCCGTTAGCAAGTGCGGCCACGACACTCGCCTCTCTCCCACAATTTGAATCAGTCAAGATTTGAGCGCCGTGGAAGCAGGTAGTGTGTGTGGCAGCGTCCTTCCTCAGCAATGACACCCAGTTCCCGCCGCCGCCATTGAATTCCCACCTAGCGTGATTGACGAGATGCTCAGCGTGTGCAGCGTCCTTCCTCAGCAATGATGCCCAGTCATCTGCTTGGTCCACTTTTCTGGCCAGTATTTCTTTTCGTTTTTTTCCTAGGTTTAAGAGTTAACTTTTGAGTGCGCGAGTGAGTGCGATCTCCTTATTTGAATTCATCTTGAGACTCATGTAATGTTAATTTATTTTATTGTAATCAATAAATTAACAATTCTTTTTCTTGAGCTTAATGTAATGTAAATTCGTGTTTTATTTCTCTACGAGCTTATTTCACTTATAGCTCCTAGTTTGCATAAAGGCTTTGCTATTCACAACTGGTACTTAGGCCAGTCCTTTTTATTAACTTAAATCGGTTGTGCCATCTAGGAGTTAATTGCACCAGCAAGAACTTGTTTATCATTAATAGCATTATTGTCAGGGGTGGAGTCACTTTCTCCAGAGGCCAACAGTACTAATAAACAGCACGTGTGAATAATTAGTCTCTGCTGTGTACTGTTGAGTAAGTTTATAAATTATCGTCCTTAGAGAATCGGCGAAGTAAGCCGGCATAATCATTGTTTGATTTTCACAAGACAATTCATTGTCCTGCTCTCAAGTATTATTAATAATTATTATTTAATATTGCATATAAGTAAAAACCCCGTGACACTAATGAGATGAAAAGGCCACTTAGTATGTGTTTTGTGGATTTTGAAAAGGCGTTTGATAGTGTTTCACATGGAGCTATCTTGAAAATTATGAGATTCTATGGTATACCAAAAAAGTTTGTAAATATTATTAGAAGCCTGCATGAAGGTACATTTTGTAAGGTAATGCTGGGTGGTTCTTCGAGTGATCCATTTGAAGTTAGGTCAGGAGTGATTCAAGGAGTTCTTTCACATTTGCTGTTTGTTTTGGTTATGGATTATGTTATGAGAAAGGTTGTAAGGAGAACAGGTGCAGGAGTTAACTGGAAAGAAAATAAGAGGCTGATGGATTTGATCTATGCTGATGATGTTGTACTGATTTGTGGAAGTATTTACGAGATGCAGAGGGTGCTTGATTGTCTGGTGGAGGAAGGAGAAAAAGTTGGATTGGCAATAAATTGTGGAAAGACCGAAATTATTAATTTGAATGTGGAGAACCAAATCGATTGTGTAATTGGAAATAATGTGGTGAAGAATATAGATATTTTTAAATATCTGGAAACGCTTGTATCATCTAATGGATCATTAAACAATGAAATTGAGGAGAGGATTAGAGAGGCTTGGCGAGCCGCTGGAATGTTGAAATCTGTTTGAAAAATATTATGCTTTCGGTTCATACTAAAGTAAAAATTTTAAAGTCCATGGTTAGACCGATTCTAATTTATGGGGATGAGTCATTGTACAGTACAATTGCAACAGATCAGAAAGTATTAGGATTTGAGAATAATATACTGAGATGGATTCTTGGGGTAAAGTGGCAAGAGAGAATTACAAATGAAACAGTAAGGGATATTATGAGAGTGGAACCAGCTGATGAATATGTAAGACTGTCTCGCAGGAAATCGCTGGGGCACATATTTAGAAATGATGGCAGTTTATTACAGGATGTGCCAGAATGGACTGCTAGAGGAAGAAGAGGAAGAGGCAGGCCGAGGGAAACCTGGTTGTGGACAATGAAAAGAGAAGCGAGAGAGGGGTGTTCGTGGGACCTGATAGGAGATGGCAAGAGAAAAATATTGGTGGAGAGAGTTCATCGAGGCCCTATGCATCCTGTGGGGTGTCACATGAAACGATTGATTCATATATATATATATATATATATATATATATATATATATATATATATATATATATATATATATAATACCCTCAATTGGATCCTTGTTTTGGACATAAGGAATTGCAGTAAAAAAATGCTGAGGGGAAAAGATGTAATGAACGGGCTTGCAGAAGTTGCACAAAAAACATACAACCTCCCAATAAGGAACACGTTAGTTGAACTGATTCACAACTTACAGCTGTTAAAACTAGGCTGGGGAACGGAGTAGGGATAGAACTCTTCACACCGATTTCAAGAATAAAAGCAAACCTTGAACTAAATGGAACGTGCTATTCATCATTTGAACCTACAAACTCCATGTTTAACTATGACTCGTCAGTGTACAGAAGTAAGGTAGTAAATACAGAACTGGAACGATATGAATATATAAATGAAATAAGAAACAAACATAGTTTCATTTAGATCAAAGAGTAAAGAAAATAGCTAAAAGGTAGAAACGTATTTTCTTTTCTTCCAAACAAGAAGGAAAAAAAGGAGTTGTGTTAACCCAAAACGGAAATATTTAACTAAGTTAAGGGAAAGACAAGAACTGTAATAAGGTGAGGAAAAGTAAATAAATTTTATGTAACAGGAATGATGTTAATTTCATCAGTAATGTGAAACCAAGAGGGACACATATAACTGGCAAGCTATATTACCTAGTTGATAAACTACACACACACACACACACACACACACACACACGGATATATATATATATATATATATATATATATATATATATATATATATATATATATATATATATATATATATATATATATATATATATATATATATATATATATATATATATATATATATATATATATATATATATATATATATATATATATATATATATATATATATATATATATATATACCGGTATATACAGTATGTGTTGTACCCTTTCAAGCACTTCACCCTCCATTACTCATCACACTACCAGTACTTAAACGCACGCACATTTTCCATTTCCTCCTCATCCGACCTCACTGTACTTTCACTGACTTCACCTCTCTCGAAGACCATAGCTTTACTCTTCCCTACATTCACCTTTAGATTCAGTTTCTTACATACTCTCCCAAACTCATCCACCGAGCCTTGCAGCTCCCCTTCGTCTTCACTTAACAGCACAGTATCATCTGCAAACAACAGTATAGGGAGTTTCCAAACACTGCCCTCTCTCATTAAGGCCGCTCCAACATCCACTGCCCTGCTCTGTATCTCTTTTATAACCCCATCCATATACAGATTGCACAACCATGGAGACATCACACATCCCTGTTTCAGTCCAACCTTCAATTAGAAAAATTCATTCAGTTCACTATCCACACGCACTGGAGCCTTAGCACCCTCATACATGCCCTTCACGGCATTCAACTTTCCATCTACTCCACATATTCTTAATACTAACCACAATCCTTGTCTATCCACCCTGTCATATGCTTTCTCCAAATCCATGAAGGCCGCATACAATTTCTTTCCCTTCTCTAAAAACTTTTCCACTAAAGATCTAAGAATGAATATCTGAACTACACAACCTCTTCCCTTCCTAAAACCTCCTTGTTCTTCTCCAACTAATTCCTCTTTTATTTCCCTAACTCTGTCAATAAGTATCCTACCATATACTTTTCCTGTTACACTAAGTAGACAAATGCCCATATGAGTACCACATACTTATTTTTCCTCTTTTCCTCTGTACAGGGGAATAATCATACCTGACTTCTAATCCTTCTCCTCCCAGGCCAATCTGCACATCTTCCACATCCATTTTACTACTATCTCTCCCCCATGCATCAGCATTTCACCACACACTGCATCAATTCCTGGGGCTTTCCCTATTTTTAATTTCTTCATTTCTTCCACAACTTCCATCCCACTGATTTCTTCCTCTCTTCTCACATCCCTCCGTCTCCCGGCCATTCCCCACCCACTTATACTCGCATTACTTTCATTCTCTATGTTCAACAGTTCGTTGAAATGTTCTCTCCATCTACTCACTTTTTCTCCCTTCTCCACTAGTAATCTACCAGTTTTATCTTTCACTCCGCAACTATCTTCTTTGGCACCCTGTCTAACTCTCTTTACCTCATTCCAGAACGTTTTCTTACATTCCCTCCACTTTACACTCAAATTTCTTCCAAAATCCACATCCACTTTTTTCTTACTCTCTCTTACTAATCTTTTCGTCTCTCTCTCTTTCTTTCTACATACAACTCTTTCTTCCGTCTCTCATCTTCTTCCGCGCCCCTGTTTCTCATCCACTTATTGTATGCTTTCTTCTTTTGTGCCACAGCCTCTCTCACCCCTTCATTCCACCATGCTGTTCCTGGCACAACCTCTCGTCTTCTCTTCACCCCACACACCACCTCACATGGTGCACAGATTTCTTCTGTGAATATCTTGCACACACCTTCCACATCCCCCATCTGCTCCAATCCATATTTCCCCAGTCGCTCCTCCACTTCCCTCTTTTGTTCTCCCCTTTTTTCATCCTCTTGTTACATTTCCGCCCTCCTTGTATAAGCTACTTCCTCCTGTCCTTCCCTTCTTATATTTCTCCATTTCGTTTGGACACTGATTCTGACCACCACCAAGTGGTGGTGAAAGCTAGACAAAATATTATAAAACCCTTGAGAAAAAAATGACCAGTTATAGCTTAATAATTTCCCCTATCACCTTAGATTATATGGTTAATATTAGAGCTCTAATGTTGTTTTGCACCTGAATCCTGATGAGGTGTAAAAATGGCCTTCCTCTCCCCTCAGCTACATCCTCTCACCATGCAGCCATATCCTCTCACCCTGTAGCCAATTGCAAGCAAACACTGCACAATTATTGTTACAAACAACTGAAACAAGCAGAATTTTTGAAGACTGCATGAATCCATTTCGATCACAGACTACATTTTAGAAGGTAAACGGATATAAATGTGTGCCATGGGCCTCGTTTGGGTGGGGGACAGGGTGACGTGTCCCCAGCACTTTTTGGAGCCTGGGGGACAGAGTATCTTTCGTTCCCCGCACTTTTCTAGGTGAAAAATTTCAGGATGAATAGCTTTACGCCGTTTTTCTTTTTTTTTTCCTTAATGGAAAAATTCTTTCTATATAGTACAGTACAGTTCAAGTGATATGAAAATCATTCCCTGCTGAGCGGGCCAGGTCGAGTGGCCACATGAGTCAAGGATTAATAAAGGTTAATCCCAGTAGATGTATTTACTTAGGTCAGTCTTGACATATGCACCACCCCCGATGCCTGAGCCAATGAGAATCAAACTAAAAGAATAAGTAGTGGAAAACAGAATTTCCATTAGCTACCGCCACAGCAGCAGTACAAAACAGAATACCAGACTGGGAGTGGGCGCGGCAGCGAATTTTAATTTACACATATGTGCAAAGCGGAGAGAGAGAGAGAGAAAGAGAGAGAGAGAGAGAGAGAGAGAGAGAGAGAGAGAGAGAGAGAGAAATACAAAACCGCAAAGGTAAATAGAAAAAAAAAATAGTATCACGAAAGTGGGAAAGTGTATGTGATTCGGGACACTCACGCCAGTGTGGTGACATATTTTGGGGAAATATTCCAAGTGTTTGCCCTCCCTGGCAAAAATCCTGGATACGCCACTGAGTTGTGGGTATATTGCCATACAAAATGTGCTGTCAATCCATAGTCATCATCTGACGCCATTGACTCTAAATTTCTGTTATGTTATTCTGATCAGCAAATTCAAATGGTATGTTTGAGAACGGACGCCTTGTGTGACTTAGACAAACAGTTGGTGAAAGGTTCTTTACCTTTTTAATATTTCAGTATTTTCTGGCGGACTGTAACCATACGTTTAGACGGTAACTACTCTGTAATAATTTCTTAAACATGCAAACTAGAATAAAAACAATATACATGTATCTAGTAGTGTGTTAATGTAACCGTATATGTATTTAGTAGTGTATAACAAAACTATATCTATGTATCTATCTATCTATATTTATCTATCAATCTATCTCTCTATATGTCTATATCTCTATCTATCTATCTATCTATCTATCTATCTATCTACACATAGACACACACACACACACACACACACACACACACACACACACACACACACAAAACCTTTCTCTCACTTCATTGTAGCACCCTCATACTCTTTCTCCCTCCCCATTGTCTGTCTCCCTCTCAGCCTTTCTTTTTTCATTTTCTTCCCCTTCCTTCAGCCTGTTCCGCCATCTCGTAGTCCAAGTCAGCTCCACGTCCCCCACAGATCCAAGTACAACCCACAACCCCCCCCCCTCTCTCTCTCTCTTTTAGTTTCACTCCAACTATTATTTCCCCAACCCTACGCATCCACATCCCAGCAGTTCGTACTGGCTACTCACACCCATATCATTTTTTTTTTAATCCTCAACCGACATTATATACAGCAGCCTAAGACTCCTACACCAGCCTCCTTTAATGCCAGTCCCCTCTTCCATTTTTAGCGTCATCCCTAAAAGGAAATTCTTTATCTTGGAAACGAAACTTTGAGAGTTTGAGAGAAGGTTTGAGAGAGAGAGAAAAAAAAAATTGGTTTCTAGGACACATGAAGAGGGTGCTAAAGGGTGGAGGGGTATTTGTTTGTCATGTGTACTTCTTGGGCTTCTCTGGGATGAGTTTTAAGTGTGGTGTGTATCTAGTCGACCGCTTACCTACAACTTGTCTGGATAATAGTAGATATAACATAAATTTGGCAGGACAGAGCTTTACGATGTTACTCTGGGGTGTGTCTGGGATGAGTCTGGTTTGTGAATGGTTTGCATCTAGTCGACCGTGTGCCTATCTTCGTGTCGGAATAGCAGTAAACATAACACAATGGACCAGGGAAGTGCATTAGACTGTACGTCTGAGCCGTGTTAGAGGTGAGTTTGATGTGTTCGAGTATCGAGTCAGTCGCCTATCTGCGCCGTCCCGGAATAGCCATAAATATGATACAGAGGGTCAGGGCACTGCACTGGGCAGTTTGCTCTTCTGGGACGGTCTATGAGCTTGGCCGGTGCTATGTAAGCGCTTAACCAGTAAATAAATAGTATTTTCCTAGGAGTAATTTAGGGGTGAACGCTGTCATCAGCGCTCTTCCTTGTCTTGTTAGAATTTTTTGTTACTTCTAATTTGTCATATAGTGTGTTTAATTAGATAATTAAGGAAAGATTTTGCTCTCATTATCATCATCATCATCATTAACATCATCATCAAAATCACCTAACCTATTTTCATACTGATTGATGAGGTAAATCCTTTTGTACGGAAAATAGATCATCTTTCTTTTCCAGGAATTCGCTCAAGGTTTTCTGATTTGTGTCAAAACGGTCAGGTCGCCTTAATTTGTGTGGCCGTATTATTTTCACCCATCCTGGCGACCGTCCGTACGTCCCCACAAAGCCTTCGTGCGCCCTCTTCTCTCTCAGTTTATCCTTTTCTTTCTCCATGCGTCACCCCGTTCCTCTGTGCCGTCTGATTGTCTGTGCATACTTTCACCACATTGTTCTTGCTTTCACTTCTTGTCATGCATCCATTAATTTTGTCCTTCAAAGCAATTGGTGGAGAAGTGGGCGTCCGAGGTGGAGGAGTGGGCGTCCGAATGTAAGGTCGCTGGATCGATGCTGGTTGAGGCAAGAAGCATAAGGATCGAATTTCGTTGCAACAGTTTTCACTGCTCTTACACAAGCCCTAACGTTCTCTCGTTAAAACAACCCTTCTAACACTATCTCACCAGTCGCTGAAAGAGATGGACCTTTTATGTCTCTGTACTGACGATCCCAGTCATATGTCAATGGCTTGGAGCCACCGGCAAGCATACTGATGGAGTACGCGGCCTCAAGAAATGGAATGAAAGGCTTAGACGTACAGTCTTCATCATGATCATCACCCAAATTTCTACGTAGGTTTCAGAACAGGAAGAGTAACACACGGAGGCAGGAAGCACGATCATTTTATTACCTCGTGAAGGAGGCCATTCATACATTAACTATTTTTTAAAACTCTTGAATCTGATGAAATATTTTTCATCTAATTCCTATAATCTCTTATTCTTATAATCTCCAAGTGTTATTATTCACTTTAAAAATGTCTTGCTGAACTGGAAAGGATAGATATGACATTAACCCATTAGCGCCCAGCTTCCTCAATATAGGATGTAACTGGATATTTCCAAAATTTAATGAAGAAAGGAACCCCGGGCCTATGAGCTTTGCGACTATGAGCCGATAGGCGGAGGCGGTACGCCTAGCGCCCTTCCAGCAAAATCCGGGAACTCTGGGAGCTAATGGTTTAATTTATCCATTAATTTGTTAGATACACACCTAATCTGAATTTAGTAGTGTGAAGACAGCAAGAACATATTCAAAAATGGCAAACTCGTGTTGAAGGAGTTAAAACCTTTCAGATCCCTAAATACTTGTCCATGGTTGCCGTCAGACTTAAGCCTTCATTACGCTGACGTCCTATGTTTACATTCTTGGTAACTCAAGGCCATAATTATCAGTCTGAGCAAAACCTATCGTGCTAAATTGGTTATAACAGCGTGAAATGCCTCCTTTAATGTGTGGATTACATTTTCCCATTATAAACTGCCTACTGCCACTTTTACTCAAGCTAAAGAATACCCCGAAAATCAGGGGGCTTGGGGGATCCTACTGTAACAGTTATGGTACCAGAAATCAGTGGACTGGAATTTCACTCCTTTAGGTGTGAACCTCAAACGTGTAAAGGAACTATTGACCATAACTGAACCTGTCATCCTTTCCTTAATCCTTTGAGTCAGATGACGCCTTTTAAGGTTAAATTATTCGTACTTCCAAACAATCTTCTTCATCTTAGGAAAGTTATTTCATAATCAAAGGAGAAATGAAAGCTGTACCTAGCCCCTCCAGCTCCAACAGTCTCGTCTGTGCGGAGTAATATTGTTTAAAAGACGCAAGAACTGAATAAGAAAGATGTCATTGCAGTAGTGATACTGTACGGTACTTCTTTTGTTCTTACTTAACCTAAAATTGACATTTCCCAGTCTTCAGTGCTGAGCTTAGCTGCAGATAAATATTTTAGTATGATACTAGTCACGAAGAAGTGCTATGGACTTGATGTAGATCAGTTGTTTTTTGTACTCTACCACTGAGCTGTGGGAAACAAGGTGCAAAAGGACACAAAGTTAGGCCAAGTTAGTGTGAAATAACTATATTAACCCCAGATTCATGTGGGTGCCAACTCTTTAGATTACAAGCTTAAGTTGTCCCCTTCATGGATTCCACTCTCCCCCTTTCACAGGGACGCAAGTCACTCACCAAACCTTAAATGCTGTGGAGTATGGTACCCTAACCTCTGGTCCTTACACCTAGTAAAGATTCTTGGTCACCCTCATCGTCCCGTTTTCTAATACAGTTTCAGTAGCCATGTTTCCTAATTAGCCTATATTTAAAAAAAAATACTAATTCAAAGGCATATTCAGCTCGTGTTCTGATTTTCAGCTGAATATTAATGGGCGTGAATGGGACCCACGACCCTCGGTCTCTCCCCACTCTCACTTTGTCGGTCCCTAATATTATGTAAAAATGTAGACGACAAAAGTTAAAAGAGTGAGCCATTGTTGTTCGGTATAGGGGAGTGCTCAATTTTTATGCTGGACCCTATTTTCTTTTTCTAGCTTCTTTTCCTTTTTTTTTTTTATCTCTTGCTCTTTTTCGCGTTGTTCTCACTTCTGAAGACCAATTTTCCTTCACTAATATTTTTCCTTGCTTTTTTTTCAATCTTGCTTCTTCTTTCTACTCGTTCTATATTTTTTTCTGCACTTTTTTCCCGTCTTAGTCTTTTGTTCTTTCCTCCATTCTTCCTATGACAGTCTTTTGTTCTTTCCTCCATTCTTCCTACTGTCATTTTCACGAACTTTATTTCTCATGCTCTTTTCTCTTTCGTTCCTTATCGTCGCTCCTCCTTTCATTTTCTTCTTTTCATCACTTTGTGCTATAACTTTTCTCGCCTATCTTCTCTTCGTTCAGCCTCTCCATTTCCTCTCATCTCTCTCTTCTTTCCTCATTTTACCTATTTCTTCTTCCACTCGTTTACCTTTCTTTGCCTTTTCCTCCCCTCCTCTCAGTTCTTTCATAACGCTTCTCTATCCTGTTTTTATCCTCCTCCCTCCCATCCTCCTCATATTCTCTCATTTTTCCCCAGTTTTTCTACCTTCTCTCACTCTCTTTCTCCCCCTCCTCTTCTTCTCATTTCCATTTTCTCCCGTCCGCCCATTTTTCCTTACTTTTCTCCGCTTTGCTACTCTTCCTCCTCTTTCTCTTCCTACGCAATTCCATTTCGTTCTACGTTCCCTCCTCATGACCCTTCCTTTTCGATTCTCTTCCTGCTCTTCTTCTCTCACTTTCTTCTACATTTCCTCAACATTTTCTCTCACGTTCTCTTCTCCTCTCCCTTCTTCCTTCTCCACCTCCTCATCCTCATCCTCTTCTTCCTCCTTTCCCTCCTCTTCCTCCTTTTCCTCCTCCTACTCCTTTTCCTCCTCCTCCTCCTTTTCCTCCTCGTCCTCTCCCTTCTCCTCCTCATCATCATTATCTTCGTCAACATCACCATTATCATCATCATCATCATCAGCAGCAGCAGCAGTAGCAGCAGCGTTATGAAAGCCAAGCCCAAGATCACATCATTATCACTGTCACAATCAGAGCGATGATAATAGTCACTACTGTTATTGCCATGATTATCATCATCACCAAGATCGTGATCATGATGATGATAATGATCATCATTCTTATCATCACCACCATCATCATTATAATAAACATTCATCTCTTCCTCTTCCCACCCTTCTTCTCAGTTTCTTTTATATTTTATTTTACTTTTCTTTCAGCAGTAAGGGATGAAGGGAAGAAGGGAGAGAGAGGGAAGGAGGGACGAGAAAGAAGGAGAAGAGGGGAGGGAGTGAAAGGCCAGAGAGAGTCTGGGTCGTCAGTAGCAAGTTGTCTCTTTAAAAACTAAGAGCGGAAATTAAATGGTTGGGAGTATTTGGAGGAAGAGGAGGAGATGGTGGACGGGATTGGGAAAAAAAAGGGGGGGAGGAGGATGAGGAGAAGGAGGAAGTGAAAGAAGTAAAGTATAGTAGAAAAAGGAAGAGAAATTCTAAGAGAAATAATAAAATGGTGATAATGATGGCGATGATGATGATGATAAGGTGGAGGAGAACCAGAAGGGTCACTCAAGGAAGCAGGAAGAAGAAGAGGAAGATGTAAAGAAAAGTAGAAGATAAATAGTACGGTTGAGTAACGTTCGAATTATGTGATGCAAGATGAAAGCGGAAGAAGAAAAGAAGCAAAAAATGGAAAAAGGAAGAAAACTGAAAGATAAATAATGTATGAGGAAGGGATGATGTGGAAAGGATGGAAGAGAAGAAAAGAAGAGAGAGAAGACCTACAAAACAAAGGAAAAGTAAATGAAGAAGTCCAGGCGAAATAAGGAAGAGAAGACCTACAAAAGAATGGAAAAGTAAATGAAGGAGAAAAATGGAAAAATAAATAGACAAATATGAATAAAAAGGGAACAGAGTGAAAACGTATGGAACTGGGAGAAAAGAAGGGGCGGAGGGAAATTAGTCGAAGATAAATATCAAAGGCGGGAAATTTGAGGCGATAAGTGAAGAAAATGATTGAGGGAGAAGAGGGGAACGAAATTAAAATCAATATAGGAAAAAAAGAAGGAGGAGAAGGGAAAGTAAAGGATAGAGGGAAGGATACAAAAGTTCGATACAAGAAGGAGAAACGAAACAAAAAGAGTAGAAAAGAAGAAAGAAGAGCGAAACTTATGAAGGGAAAGGAAAAGGACGAAGTGAGAGAGAGAGAGAGAGAGAGAGAGAGAGAGAGAGAGAGAGATTGTTCTATGCCTGGTATTCATCAAATCATAAGGTGTCAACCTGCAGGAAATACAACTTAAGAAAAGATAAAGATGGCAACTCACTACATCGATTTCGTCATAATTATCGGCATCAGTATCGCTATCATCCTCTGTTATCATCATCATTACTTCAATCATCAGTATCATGGTCTTCATCACTGTTCTTTTCATTATCATTGTTATTCCCATCATTATTATCATCACCATTATCACCATAGCCATATTCACCACCGATAACCCCTATTTTCCAGTTAAAAATAAACAAACACTATTGATGGTCAGTGCAAAATGTTAATGGTGTCATGGTACTCAAAGATTAATGAAAGTTGTCTTTAATTTCTTTATTACGACGGGTTTCCTCTTATACTCCCTTTTTTTTTTTTTATTGAGGCGAAGATGCACTTGACAGGTTGATGATGATTGGCTGAATGCAACATGTCCAAAGATATTTACTAACCCAAATTTCCCCCTCAGATATTTGTTGTCAGTTAATAATGCTAGATTATGAAGTAATGTTGCATTCAGCCAGTAATCACCAATCTGTCAAGTGCATCTTCGCCTCGATAAAAAAAAACTGAGTGTAGTTTCATATTATCTTCTGCCTGCAATACAGATGGAATATTGATGTCCTCATACGGAGGAGTACCAAGGTCCCGGTTGGTAACTCCTTCACCAAACGGTTTTTCCCTTAGGCTGAGTAGTGTATAATCGTCTGGTGGCAACAATAACTAAATACACAAGACATCATCTCACTGAAGGAAACTATCCGGTGTGTTTTTATTTTCTTGGTCTTAACCACTTCAGTACCATATAACTTTTCAGTATCTTGTTCAGCTTAGGAAGCCCCTCGTAATGGCGCGGACAGGATGAAAGATGGTGATAAAAATGTAGTCGCTCTTATTTACCAGCAGCTGACTACTATGGGCAGAAGGTGACTGGGGAAAAAAAAATAACAGTACAAATTCGTTTCAGGAAGTGGTAGAATAAGGTGCAGTACAAAGTTTTCCTTTTTTGGGGGGAGGGGATGCATTAATCTAAGTTAATGATGAGGATGACGATGATAACGACAAATGCTTTTTAACTCTTTCAGCTAGAAGATGTAATTTGTGATATTGGCTCTGTCAATTAATTTATATATATATATATATATATATATATATATATATATATATATATATATATATATATATATATATATATATATATATATATATATAGTGGTAGGTGGGGGAGCTAACCATCCACTTACTCGATGTAGTGCTGCTCTCGGGTGTCTGCCCTGTCCCCTCTTCCATCCTTCTTTCCTTCCATCATCTTCTCTCTTTCTTTCCATCAGTCTTTCCTCGTCCTTCTGCCTGCGAGTGACTTTACACTCCCTCTTCTGTCTTTCCTTCATTCATTCCTTTTCCTTCTGCCTGTGGGTGACTACACTGAGTGACAAGCCAAATATTTTCTTGTACACCAGAAAACCATTTACTACGCTGCTTATTTATTTATTTTTATTTATTTATTATGCTAGGAAGAAGGAACCAAAGGCCACGAGCCCGCAATAATCGTTCGCTCCAAGAGAAAAACAAAAAACAAGAGAGAGCCAAAATCAAGATCCGATCATTTCAAGATGCCAGGACACACTGTGTTTGAAAGACTTGAGATCATAGCTAGCAGGAAATATAGACAGGGGGAGACAGTTCCAGAGTTGACCTGTTGCATAAATTTAACGATTAATTCTTGCATTAGAGAGTTGGACAGAAAAGGGATGAGAATTTGCTGCTAGACGGGTGCTACGCGCCAGTCGTAGAGGTGGAGGAATGCAAGCAGAGTGTTCAAAGGAGCAGTGACCATTGAAAGTAGCAATAGAAAAGAGATAAAGAGGCAACAGTGCAGCAAACAGACAGAGGTTGAAGGAAGGCAGTAAGAGGGGAAGAGTTAATGAGACAAAACGCCTTTGACTCCACCCTATTGAGAAGAGCTGTATGTGGGGAGCCTCCCCACACATGAAAGTTGTACTCCACAGAGGGGATGATAAAACCCGTGTATAGAGTCAACAATTATTGTGCAGGAACAGAGACGGCTAAGTACACCTAATTTCTTAGAAGCAGATTTCACAAGAGATGTAATATGATCTTTTCAAGATAAGTTCCGAGTAAATGAAACTCCAAGCATATTCAAGGATGATGCAGGATTAAGCTGAGTATTATTAAACATTAGTGGGTTCACCTGTGGAAGTTTTCGTCGGGTTGGTAGGTGTAAAAACTGAGTCTCTGATGCATTAAAATCAACCAGATTATTTTTACCCGAGTCAGAGAGACGAGCCAAGTCAAACATTAGGTGTGCCATAGCCTCATCCCTTGTTTGTTGAAGTAACTGCTGAGATGGACGTTGCAGGAACCGAATGGAAAGATGAAGGGTGGAGTCATCAGTGTATGAGTGGATAGGGTTAGATGTAAAGCTTTGAAGGTCATTGATGAATAAAAGTAAGAGAGTGGGTGATAGGACAGAGCCCTGAGGAACATCACTGTTGATAGATCCAGAAGAACAATGGCCGACTACAACAGCGGCTATAGAACGACCAGAAAGGAAGCTAGAGATGAAGGCACAGATTGAAGGATAGAAACTGTAAGAGGGCAGTTTGGAAATTAAAGACTTATGCCAGACTCGATCAAAAGCCTTTGAGATGTCAAGTGCAATGGCAAAGCTTTCGCTGAATTCCCAAAAGGAGGATGACCAGGATTCTAAAGGTAGGTGAGATCACCAGTGGAGCGTCCCTGATGGAACCCATACTGACGATTAGAAAGAAGGTTGTGATAGGAAAGATGCTTTAAGGTTTTTCTATTAACCCGCCGCGTGCCAGCTATTTTTAGCCCTATTGGTCACTCCCCTGCCGGCCATTTTTTTACCTTTGTTTTATTGGCTAAAATGATAGATGTTGATGTGAAAACAACGAATTTCACCATTAAATTACCCACCAAAGCTCATAAATGGGTTTTATTGAGTCCTGCATGCTCATATACAGGTATTCCCGTTCTCTCACGCTCGCCACGTAGGTGAGAGAAAGCCGTTTTCTGTGTAAGGTAGACTCAGGTATTTATGTTGGGAAGGTATAGCAATGTTCAGTACACTTGCTAAGAAGAACTATTGCGTGTAATAGATAACCATGAGTGAGTCACTATTAACTGACTGGAGACTACTTTTGAATTGTCCTAGGTGGAATTGGATGGAAAGAAAGTCTGTGTGAAGAAGTATCTGCTATTATGGAGACTTAGAACTAGACAATCAATGTTTGACAATTGACATCAACTACTATTACTACTACTAGACAAAAGAGGAGGAAGGATGATGAGATAAAGTATTTAGAAAGATTTTTGGCAAGGTGCCTAGATGAGCAAAGAAGAATTGAGTTGGAGGATTGAAACATTTAGTACAGATGAAGCTTTTTCAGTGGCGAGAGTTAGTGAAAGCAACAGACTGAGCACGATTCCGGGCAGAAACGGCCAAAGATCTCAATTCAGGGTGAGGATTGGCTCAGGTACCTTTTGTGGAGGCCCTCTCCTTTTTGCGGACAACATTAGAACAAGCGTAGATTAAAAGGAGTCTTTCTTATACGTATGACAGTCAAAGGAGTTTAATGAAAGGAATGTATGCTTCCATACCCGAGAGAATAACCTCCGTAATGCGCAAGGCACACTCAGAAGTCTCACGGACATCAAATCAATAATCATTGTCAGGAAAATCAAAGAAGTAACTGCCTGAGCATGGCCTCCCAGTCTGCAGCTCCAATAATGCCAGAGACGACGTTCTTCACTGGACAGGGTCCGCAGGCCGTACTGGAGCGATGGACAGGTTAAGGTAATAAGGTTGTGATCCTGGAGGTAGCTAACGGAGAGAAAAGATTAACAGTGAGTAAGCAGAGTACAAGGATTGGTTGTGAGGAGAGAGGTCAAGTATGTTGGATTTTTCACTAAATCCAGCACTGGGGATACATTGGTGAAGGCTATTTCAAACTGCTCTAGGTCATTAAGGATAGAAAAGATGTAGGCTTGTCTCACCAGGTGGATCCGTGAAAGGAGAGAAGGCCAATTGGTGCAGTGCTGAACCATTGAGGAAATCCTTTCAAAGAACTTTGGAGATCAGAGAAAGGAAGAAATGGTTTGAACTGACTGTTTTGCATCAGTAAGACAGTAAGATAGTTTGAAAGAATCTTTCCCTGTGATGAGTCAGTTTGGGTGGCTTTAATGATGATAACAGTCCACAGATATGGTTTAGTCTACAAACCGAGAATGACAGGAAAGTCAATGCCATGAGGTGGTAGGACCATTTCAGAAGTTCATTCTCGGAACACGAGGTGTCAAGATAAGTCGTTGGATATGTATAACACACATGACCACCTAAGTTGACTGAAACAAGTAAAGTAGGAGAGGATACAGAAAAATGAGGTTTGCTGTCAGTTGCCTCAGACATGGGCTGAGATTGCTTTTGTCTCCGTTAGAAATCCCGAAGGTAGAGAGGTTTAGAGGAGGGGTGGTGCTCAACAGAGCGAAGAATCTCTTTGTTGCCTGAATGAGCAAGGCCGTCGATCAATGTTGGAAATGAAGAAGAAGAGAGTCTGAGACAGTGGTTCTTGAGGCACCTCGAGGTCGTCGACCGGGAGAGGGCATGTATGGTAGCGGGAGCCTTTTACATCGGTCCCATTAGTCCTGGGGGCCTTCCAGGCGGTTGATTAGAGATCAGACTCTTGTCTTTTGGTTCCACCTTGTTGAATCGTGACAGTGGTGTGTAGCTGTTGTTTTGGTGAAGACGTAGATAGAAATTTGTACTGGAGAGCATGCTGGCCTGCTCTCTGTGTAACTGATCTTTGCCACACTGAAATAAGTTCAGCAAAGGGATGGTCTAGGCAGAACTTCAGTCCTCGTTAGGGCGGGATGAGCAGGCCTTCATGTCACCTATCACACACACACATTCCTGCCCTGCACCCAGCTCGGGGAGTCGAACCCTGCTCGACCTGGTGCTACAGTCTCTCCCTGATGGCGCCAATGGCTCCATCTGAATGTCACTCAGATCTCCTGCATTACCTCACTCACCACTCTCATGATGAGTCGAGACTCACTCTCCATATAATATATATGAACTGTGAGCAAGGAGAACACTGTCTATAAAATGGGCGGACCATTAATATGAGTGCTAAGATAGTCACAGAGATTTGTATCTGAGCATGATGGGGGACCTACATCTGGGGGCTGGACCTATTGTAAAGTGATCTTACTATACACATCGCGAATCGCGACACACACATGTTCGATTGGTCACAAATTCTGTGATCCTTTGCAGCTTATTTCACTATCTAGCTAACATTGTACTAAAACATGTCATTTGCCATACACCTTTACTCATGTTCTTCTTGTGGCTCCTCACGAAGGGAACATGACAAATCCATCATTCTTTGATACAGCGAAAAGTTAGTAAATAAAAAAAAATGTAGGCTCACTGGCTTTTTCCAAAGCACAATGAAGTTTTAGGATGACTGATTATACATCTCAGCTCATAACTGTGTGACCAGTGACAAAGACAATACTAAGGAAATAGTCCTTATTACACAGGAACATTCTCTCTCTCTTCTTTGAATCTCTCTCTATCTATCTATCTATCTCTCTATCTATATACCAACACACATCTCTGTCACACACACTATCTAACCCAATATATATAGTATATATGTATGGTATATATGTATATATTATATATATATATATATATATATATATATATCTAGATATATATATATATATATATAGCATGCTCTCCCCCCTATACACACTGTATACATATATATAAGCCTTGTCAGTATATATATATACAGCATCACAGGTCTCCACATAGCCAACTCACACACACAGTATGTTTTCGATAGATATATTAATAGGAAGAAGGAACTAAAAGTGTCCTGTAAAACAACTAACATTCAACGACAACACCCAAATTATGACCAAAGATAAAGAGCCAAATGCTCCGTATATACATCTCATTTGTCAGATGCCTGGTCTCTCCATGTGAAATCACTGGAGATCATAGGAAGTAGGATTCATACAGACAGAGGCAGTCCAGAGTCACTGATCTGTCCCTGCTATATCGTCCAAGGACTGGGTAGTAACGGTTAACTCTTGCATTAAACAGTTGGTATCACAATAGAGGGATGAGAGTCTTGTCTGCTTTCAAACTCAATTCGGGTCGCCTTATCACGCATCCGTCGTAGAGGTGAGAAGGGATGCAAGCTGACAGTTCAGAGAAGTGTACTCCATTTCAAGCACTTAGCGATGGCCAAACACAAACAGCATAAGAAGATGTGTTAAACAGTGCGGCGAAAATGCACAGATGTTGTAAAGGGAACCAGTAAGAAAGCTGATTCACTAGACTTGCAAGGTGTGAGATGAATTTTAGCTCTTCCCTGACGAGTCCACCTATTAGGTAAGCGGTACTTGGGAGCTGCTTATCTTGACACGACTGCCTCCCCAAACTCATCCACCAAGCCTTGTAACTCCAAACAGGTGAGCAAATAACCAATCGTGTATAAAGTCAACAACTGTGCAGAGAGGTACAAGCAAAGCACGAGGAGTCTATTTACTGCAGTCTGTAATGAAGGACTAGGAGTAACCTGCAAAACTCTTGACATATAACACAGTTAAACAACAATGGGATGACGAGCACATTTGTTGCAAAATCTCTTGGAACTTCATATTATACAAAGCACTGCACTATGATGTATTCTACAATAGTGCAGCCGATGTAGCAATAAACTCTTCCACTAGCATGTTCAAGGATGATGCAATCTGAGCACTGCATATTATTAAACAACTTAAAGAACGGCCTGGTGTGGATGTGAACATGTACGCGCTTAAGCCACTGAGTATGGCAGAGGTTAGAGGTGACAAGACTCGCGGTCTGAGTGACCTGGAGGGAAAGATATTAGCCAAAGAATCAATGAACCCTAGAACATTATGACATGGTATGAGCTGATAGTACCCACAGTGATCTGCTTTCTCCAGAGACTGCAGGCTTGTTGAGCCTTCGTGGACTACCCAAGGACTTGTGGAGACTTGCAAAAGTCTGGTGATAACAGACTTCACTTTCTTGTCTATCCACCTGTCCAGCTAACACCGGTTTCTCCTTGCTGACCACGCCGCATCATTCTGGATATGGCTAGTAAACTTTATATGTTACAACGTAAAGGTAGTGTATGGAATGTTATCTGATTTAAGTACAGCCTTTCACAATAATAAGCTTGGCTAAAATCGGTACGGAGGGCGGCCTGCATGCAATGCAGCATGGACCTCTGTCCATCCTCCCTAACTCTGTCAAACAAGTAGGATTTGACTTTTCACAGCTAAGAAGACATATGTCTGACCATTGGCCTGAAATCATATGTGACTTCCGCTAATACCAATACACCACGGCGCTTCTGAGATTCTGCCTTTAGCCCTTTGGCCTATTCAACTATACCTGAGTGTGCTCGTGTCCTGTCGGGCCACCTTCCTCCAGACTCAGGCTGCACATCTAGATACTCGCCATAATGTCTACTTTGCTTAAAGATTCGGCGGTAAACACACTAAACAGGGGCAAACCGTGAGAAAAAAAGCTAGTGTTGACTGTAACTTAAGCAAACAAGCGTTTCCTCCAACTTAGCAATAAACTGCTTGTGAGAGGAGGGCTGTGGTTACAGTTCTGAGCTACTCGGAAAGCGCTGCCATGTATAACCAGCCATTGGCTGTGCAGGTGTCCGATGTGTGGTCAGAGGTAGGGGACAGAGGCGGACTTAAAACTTGCGATACTTTGGCAACAACGGAGGTCTAGTGTGACAACCTCAGGGATCCAAGTGGTAGTAAAAGCTAGCTAATTCCTGTTGAGGTGCTGATAGATCGGTACCAGCACTGGAGAGCCTGCCTGCATTACGGTATATTCACCAAGGCATAAACGATTGACACTTAGCATGTTGATGATCCTTTACTGCCGACACGTCGCTAATTACGTCCATACAAAAACAGATTAATTTGTTACCCCCAGTCCAGATACGAGCCAAATCAGACAGTGGGTGTGGCAGTATGACCTCCAATACCACTGTTTTGAAGTAACTGCTAAGATGACCGACGTTAGGAAACCAGGCTGGAACAGGTGCCAAAGGGTGGAATCTGTTATGAGAACAGTTACGAGTGGAAACGTATAGGTGAAGTGGGTGGCATCCATCAAGTCCTGAAACAGTATGGAAAGGTGAAGGGTGGAATGTATCAGTGTACGAGAGGATAAAGAGAGGATGTAAGCTTTAGAAGACCATTGATCCAGGAATCTAAAGAAGGTGAAAGAAGTTGAGGTGATAGTACAGAGCCCTGAGTGAACACCACAATGCTTGATAGATCTCGGAAGAAGAACTATAAGTCTACACACAGCAGCTATAGAACGACCAGATATAGTCTTGAAGCTAGCAAACTGTAGTCGCACCAAAATAGAAAGTGATAGAATAAACCAAAGAGGGCAGATGACTAATTAACAGATTGGTGCCAGACTCGATCTGAAAACTGTTTGAAATCAACCTGGAGTCTGCCTCATATGGTAAAGCTTTAGTGGAAAGTCCCGAAAGGAGGGTGTTACCAGGAGTCTGAAAGAAAGATGAGAAGATCGCCAGTGGGTGTCCCTATGGACATACTGACGATGTTTCATGAAGAAGGTTGTGATGGGAAAGATGATTTAAAATTTCTGTTCAGAAATAGACTCGTATAAACTTTTGGGAGTCAGACAGGATAAAATCCAGTCCCAAGTGTGGACAGGACAGGTTAGAGTGTTCTGGGACATGGTCACCCTGCCCTTTAGGACTGACTACCATGAACTCAAACTCCCAGGCAAGATAGGAAAAGTGTACTAAGTTTAAAGAACCAAGCTGAATGAGTTAGGTCAAGAGTTTACCCAGTATGGTGTAAGCATTCAGAAGCACAGTTCTTGAGGACAAGCAGGAGGGATTTCTTCCTTTCCAGGCCACTTCTGCCTTGATCTAGTAATGAGGCCACCCGTGACTCCAGAACAAGACATCAGTTGAAGAAATTCTTAATGTCAGCCCCACATGAGGAAGTGAGGGGGAAGCTGATGGAAGGAACAGCACCTGTCGACTGGGTCTGGAATTGGAGGAAAGTCTGAGCAGAATGATTGTTCCTGACTTTTAATAGAAAAAATAGCTACAGAACCCCATCAGAGCACATACTCACAAGAGGAGGAAGGATGAGTGAGTATAAAGTTGTTAGAAAGGTTTCTGGTCAAGATGCCAGAAGCACCCACCCAGGAAGAATTCAAGATCTCTAGAGTCGAGCATTGCGTATGGATTCTAGAATTAACACTCTTGTAACTTGCAGAAGTAACAGGATCTTATGTAGATTACTTGGACCGTGAGAAAGCATAAAGTGGTGATTTAGAGAAAGGTGGTATGGCTCCAACTGTACCTTACATCCATTACAGGCCTCTTCACATTGTTGCAGACCTGCATACATTAAGACAAGCCTTTTTTTCATTGAGTTCAAACCAAGGTTAGCAACTTGCCATGTAGTCAAAGGATATGAAAGGAACTGTACTTGGCTTCCATGACCCGAGGCAATAACCTCCGTGGCCAAGACTAATCTTACAATCATCTGAGATTGCAAGCACACCCCCCACTGGAAGCAACTAATCCATTTCACAGAAATCAAAGTAGCAGTAGCACTCTCCTAAGGGCAGCTCCCAGATCCGCATGCTCCAAAGTGCCACAGATGACTTTTCTTTGGAGGGTCTACAGGCCATATGTATGTAAGTAGGACAGATATAAGTTAATATAGGTTATATCAGTAAATATATATGGAGTAGAAAAAGATCAACAATGATGGTGCAGCAGAAGGATTAGTTGTAAAGCCTCAAGAGGTGGCCAAAAGGACAAATGCCTCCACATCGTTTGAGAGACTCACCTCTCGCTCAAGGTGGTCAGAAGGACTATACTGAGTATGGGTGCTGTCAAAAGACACTAACTGGTCATTAAGGTTCAGAACAAACAACCTGTAGGCTTGTTCTGAGTGGACCAGTGAATATAGTGAAGTCTGCCTAATGCCAACTATATGGTGGTCCACATATGAAATCTGCTTCATATATATAGAGTATATATATGGGGATATTCTATGATATATATATATATATAGAAGAAATGGCTATATAAGGAATGTGTTCACTATGTATGATAGTATAGATAGTCGAAAAATATGTGACAGTAGTCTATATATATATATATGATATAAAGTGATATATAAGGATGTGTGTATATATATATATATATATATATATATATATATATATATATATATATATATATATATATATATATATATATATATATATATATTGGTACGGAACAGAGAAAACTGTCCCGCAAAGTTCCAGGTTCAAAACAAAAGAGTTAGGTAAAATTACAAGTTAAAGTTTAATGCTCAAACTAACAACAAAACATTCAGAACTCATAAGGATAATGTAATGGCAAAAAACAGGTTAAATATATGGTTAACTGCAATAGCCTCTATTAACACGAAATTAGCAAGAGTAAATTTATCTAAGTCAGCCCTGATAAAATGAGAAAACCGGATAATGCTCAGTGAATGCAAGATATATTATTACAGATACAAAATATTATTACTACTGGCTGACAGTAAAAACTTTACATTAATCAGAAAAACCTCACCAGGCCCACGAATTAACACCTTACGCTATGCAGTACAAGAAAAAATGTAATA
>NC_137054.1:27942329-27947337 GCF_032717465.1 Coenobita brevimanus | reverse complement strand
ACACACAAAAAATTTCTGGTTCATTTCAGATGTTGATAGGAAAGGGTGGGTGTTTACTGTCTTTAGAAAATTCTTAGACTCTAACATCTAAAGAGATCTTTTCTCTTTTATTCCTATTCTCACCAGACATTTTTCTCCAGGTGAATGTAGACTTTTGAAACTGGAAATATTACATGTTGGTTTCATACACCGTTTCATTTCAAGGGACCCTTCTCTATAAAATAAAACAGTCAGTCTGTTGCTAACTTTATGTAAAAGTCACTGTGCTAAAGATTTTAGGGGAGGAGAGAGGGTTGGTACTGGCTCTTAAACTCTGATTCTGGGAGACCGGGATCAAGTGTCCGGTAACCCGCCTCCCCTTTTTTCTTCACAGTTTTCGTTAAAACTCATTTTTCTTTCCACAGACACATGAGTGTTCTGGTGACAGCCGCAACATTATAAAATATTATTCACCACTTTTGGATACTGATTTATACTCTCTTCTTCCTTTCTCGATAATTACGTTTTATTTTTTATTTAGAAAGACTCTTTGATCAAAAGAGCTAAGATGCAGTCTTCAGTAACCTATTCAGTGTACAAGGTGACCTCCAAACTTAGCAAGCCTGTCTAACGGTCACATAAAAGAAAAAAGAAATCCAGATATCCTTTGATCGATTAGATTTAGAATGTTTTATGTTGTTCTTGCTAAAGACACATTCTTTCTACTGAACTGCGCATTAAAAGACTTTACCTTGACTTCTCTTTGTCATGGCTGCATTAGTTTTTCAAATTGTGATAAGTATTAACTGTCAGTCATTTTTCTAACACTAAATTATATTTAACTTGGCAGTTTAAAGCATAATCCTGAAACTCATTCAGGACGTGATCGATTTTAGGTATTTTATTCGTGATACTCTCAGATAATTATAAGTAACGTACGATTTACTTTTCATCGTCTGAGTGTTATGATTCATCGTGTAATACAAGTAGAGTGTGATAGATATTGTAGTGAATGGTATCATTATCTTCTTGCTCTCGGCATAGTTTGCATCACTGATAAACATTACGAAGTTATTAATGATTAAATTGAATAAGAAGATCAGGATAACATGTTACGAAATGATCTGAAAGTGAATAAAGGAAAACTAGATTGTCCGTGTCATGTTATTACCATCGACATTGTGGGGTCTGGGGCTAGGCTACCTGTGGCCAATACATATAAGAGAAGAAGACTAGTGTACTATCCTTGGTTGGTTTACGAAATCGAAAACTCTCCTGTTACCTCTTGACAATCGAAATTATGCAAGGTATTCCGTCACCGTTACTGGAGCATTTTTAGTAAGGTGTGGAATATCCACAGAATACACTTTAATATGCCTCCGTTCATTCCTGTCTTCAAACAATTTTCTTTCCCCTCAAATACGCGGAGAAGGCGATGAATGATGTGTCCAATTAATCCAGTTCAGAAAGTCTCCCGTAACTTAGATGTAGCCATCTGGAAATAGCAACTGTACAACGAAAAGCTCTTTTCTTCTTTCCCTCCCACCCATTCCTATTCAAATCTCGATGCGTTCTGGAAGAACTTTCGTCACACCTTCAGGAAATAGCAACTATTCATGTGACAACCATTACTTTTAGATAGGATTTGCTAAGAAATCGACCGAATACCAGCCTGTATATGTCTTTTCATGTGGAAAGGCTTTTTGATAAACGCTGTGGGTATATTTAAAAGAGTTTTACTAATTTTTACCTACCGCCTTTACGAAGGCGAGGTGATATTTGACTGTGTGTGTGTGTGTGTGTGTGTGTGTGTGTGTGTTGTTTTGCAATATAACACAAAAAATATTTCTCGCTCATTTCAGAAATGGATAGAAAAGGGTGGGTGTTCACTGTCTTTATTGGAAAATTCTTAGACCCTAACATCTAAAGGGATCTTTTCTCTTTTATTCCTGTTCTCACCAGACATTTTTGTCCAGGCGAAGGTAGACTTATGAAACCGGAAATGTTACATGAAGCATTCATAAACCGTTTCATTTCAAGGGACTCTCCTATATAAAATAAAACAGTCGGTCTGTTGCTAACTTTATGTAAACGTCACTGTGCTAAAGATTTTAGGGGAGGAGAGAGGGTTGGTACTGGCTCTTAAACTCTGATTCTGGGCCACCGGATCAAGTGTCCGGTAACCCGCCTCCCCTTTTTTCTTCATAGTTCTCGTTAAAACTCATTTTCCACTGCACAGGCACATGAGTGTTCTGGTGACAGCTGCAACATTAGAAAATAATATTCACCACTTTTGGATACTTACTTATACTCTGTTCTTGCTTTCTCCATGGTTGTTTGTTTTTTTTTTTTCAGATTTACAAACACTCCTTGATCTAAAGAGCTAAGATACAGTCTTTAGTAACCTATTCAGTGTACAAGGTGACCTCCAAACGTAGCAACCCTGTCTAACGGTCACAAAGAGAAAAAAAAATCCAGAAATCCTGTGATCGATTGGGTTAAGAATGTTTTATGTTGTTCTTGCTAAAGACACATTCTTTGGGCTGAACTGCGCATTAAAAGACATTACCTTGACTTCTCTTTGTCATGGCTGCATTAGTTTTTCAAATTGTGATAAGTATTAACTGTCAATCATTCATCTAACAGACAATTATATTTAACTTGGCAGTTTAAAGCATAATCCTGCAACTCATTCAGGACGTGATCGATTTTACGAATTTTCTTCGTCATACTCTCAGGTAATTATAAGTAACGTACGATTTACTTGACATCGTCTGAGTGTTATGATTCATTGTGTAATACAAGTAGAGTGTGAGTTTAAACAGATGACAGGATGAAAGCAGACATAAATATTTAAATTACTTTGGCAGTGTTGACTTAGTAGAACTTGTTTATCGAGATGTTTATGTTGGATACTACACCTTCATATTGTAGTGAATGGTATCATTATCTTCTTGTTTTCGACATAGTTTGCAGCACTGACAAACATTACGATGTTATAAATGACTAAACTGAATAAGCAGATCAGGATAACATGTAACGAAATGATTTAAATCTGAATGAAGGAAAACTAGATTGTGAGTGTCATGTTATTCCCCTCGACATGGTGGGGTCTGGGACTAGGCTACCGGTGGCCAATACATTAAGATTGCTTTACGCAATCGAAAACTCTCCTGTCACCTCTTGACAATCGAAATTATGCAAGACCGTCACTGTTACTGGAACACACTAGTGTGAAAATACACAGAATTCCCTTTAATACGCCTCGGTTCATTCCTGTCTTCAAACAATTTTCCTTCCCCCCAAATAGGCGGAGAAGTCGAAGAATGCTGTGTCCAATCAATCCAGTTCAGAAAGTCTCTCGTAACGTAGGTGCTGCCGTCTGGAAATAGCAACGGTACAATGAAAAGCTCTTTTCTGATTTTCCCTCCCACCCATTCCTATTCAAATCTCGATGCGTTGTGGACGAACTTTCATCAAACTTTCAGGAAATAGCAACTATTTGGATATGTGACGACCATTATTTTTAGAAGGAATTTGATAAGAAATCGACCAAATACCATCCGCCATATTTTTTATGATGTGGAAAGGCTTTTTGATAAACGCTGCGGCTATATTTCGATGAGTTTTGTTAATTTTTACCTCCTGCCTTTAGGAGGGCGAGGTGATATTTTACTGTGTTTCTGTGTGTGTGTGTGTGTGTGTGTGTGTGTGTGTGTGTGTGTGTGTGTGTGTCTGTGTGTGTGTGTGTCTGTGTCTGTATCTGTGTGTGTGTCTGTGTGTTGTTTCGCAATATAACACACACAAAAAATTTCTGGTTCATTTCAGATGTTGATAGGAAAGGGTGGGTGTTTACTGTCTTCATTAGAAAATTCTTAGACTCTAACATCTAAAGAGATCTTTTCTCTTTTATTCCTATTCTCACCAGACATTTTTCTCCAGGTGAATGTAGACTTTTGAAACTGGAAATATTACATGTAGGTTTCATACACCGTTTCATTTCAAGGGACCCTCCTCTATAAAATAAAACAGTCAGTCTGTTGCTAACTTTATGTAAACGTCACTGTGCTAAAGATTTTAGGGGAGGAGAGAGGGTTGGTACTGGCTCTTAAACTCTGATTCTGGGAGACCGGGATCAAGTGTCCTGTAACCCGCCTCCCCTTTTTTCTTCACAGTTTTCGTTAAAACTCATTTTTCTTTCGACAGACACATGAGTGTTCTGGTGACAGCCGCAACATTATAAAATATTATTCACCACTTTTGGATACTGATTTATACTCTCTTCTTCCTTTCTCGATAATTACGTTTTATTTTTTATTTAGAAAGACTCTTTGATCAAAAGAGCTAAGATGCAGTCTTCAGTAACCTATTCAGTGTACAAGGTGACCTCCAAACTTAGCAAGCCTGTCTAACGGTCACATAAAAGAAAAAAGAAATCCAGATATCCTTTGATCGATTAGATTTAGAATGTTTTATGTTGTTCTTGCTAAAGACACATTCTTTCTACTGAACTGCGCATTAAAAGACTTTACCTTGACTTCTCTTTGTCATGGCTGCATTAGTTTTTCAAATTGTGATAAGTATTAACTGTCAGTCATTTTTCTAACACTAAATTATATTTAACTTGGCAGTTTAAAGCATAATCCTGAAACTCATTCAGGACGTGATCGATTTTAGGTATTTTATTCGTGATACTCTCAGATAATTATAAGTAACGTACGATTTACTTTTCATCGTCTGAGTGTTATGATTCATCGTGTAATACAGGTAGAGTGTGATAGATATTGTAGTGAATGGTATCATTATCTTCTTGCTCTCGGCATAGTTTGCATCACTGACAAACATTACGAAGTTATTAATGATTAAATTGAATAAGAAGATCAGGATAACATGTTACGAAATGATTTGAACGTGAATAAAGGAAAACTAGATTGTCCGTGTCATGTTATTGCCCTCGACATTGTGGGGTCTGGGGCTAGGCTACCTGTGGCCAATACATATAAGAGAAGAAGACTAGTGTACTATCCTT